>NC_064631.1:127102118-127405148 GCF_023864275.1 Schistocerca cancellata
AAAATGTACGTGGTGAAAGTGAAGCCACTGAGATATATGAAAGTGTGCACTTGATTTGTCTTCATTCTGTTTGTGAGAGGTATACTTGTATTTACAGACCGATTTTATATCTTAATTAATGAAAAATGACCTGAAACAATTGTCATATGTAGAAGAGATTGTATTTTTTACACCACTGAACCAAAGATGTTGCTTGGGTGGCAGAATCGTTAGTAAGTAGGGGTGCGCGGAGCGCAGTACCAGTCGCAGATGCATTCTGTTGTAGGTAGGATGTAAGACTTAAAGCTAGTGGCTAGCTGTGAGAATTTATTTGCTGGTCTATGACGCAGCATAATACAGTTTTTATAAAATGAAGTGATAAATGATACAGTAAATCAAAGGTAAAGCAACTGGAACATGTTTGTAAAGTAAGGAAATTTTGTATATTTAGTTTTAAGTACGCAACAGTGCAATGTGGATTTTGCTAATTCTAACAGTGTCGTCCCTTGAATATAGGAACCAAGTATTTGAAGTCAGCTATAATGTGTAGGTTTATTAGGTACACTCGATTAGTAATAATTTGTGTGTTTCGTAATCCTGATTCAGACAAGTTAATTTTAGAATCTATTTTGTCAAACAATGTAAGACCTTTTGTCATGTAACTGTCCAAGTATTGTTAACTACGTCAGTAAGTGAGAATTGTAGAATATTTAAGAAGTTTATTGATTTTGAAATTAACATAAAATGTTTCACATCAGATTTTGTGAAGGAGAACTTTATTTTGAATACAATTTTTTGAAGTAAAGAATTCGGTCTTAACATATCCCGTTATCATCCCGTGATCATCATAATAAAATAAGAGAAATCAGAGCTCGAACGGTAAGATTTAGGTGTTTCTTTTCCCACGCTCAATTCGAGAGTGGAATGGTAGATAAGTAATATGAAAATGGTTCGAGGAACCCTCCGCAAGATACTTAAGAGAAGACTGCAGAGTAACCATGTAGATGTAGATGTAGATGTAGATCAGTACCTCATCCTCTTCCATGTCGTGTTTATTTAAATTCAATGAGTATTTTATAAAAGAAATGATTTTTCAATCAGAGTCAGAAAAATATTAATGTGCCAGTATCGGAAAAGTATTAAAGTTTGTAACAGCTTCAATACGGGCAGCATTGCACAGCGCTGAGCCGGTATCCAAAATTATCACTGAACATTTGGAAGGTTATTCATTTATCAACTAATTTACTAACATTATTTGTATGAAGCTATTTTACGGCCGATATTGCACATCGCTGAGCCAAGATTGAATATTTTGTATGCCTACCGTGGAGAGAACAGATACCAAGATTACATCCGTGGCGACTCAGGAGCTAAGGAAAATGATTTCACTGTTTATTTGCATAGTGAATTTTATCCTTTATTACACAGGACCATAGAATTCGGATCCCACGAGACTGAGTAAATTTAAGCGGGATTGATTTCATTGAAGGCATTACATACTGGTTTCGTGAATGGGTTGTTTAATTTTTCTTTGGATTACAGTAAAATTGATTAAGCACATCATTTGCTCAATAACACGTCACACACTAAATTTGTACAGCACAAAGATATATTATTTTTAAAGAACGTTACATGTTATATCGCTTGCTGTTCTTAGAAGCTCAAGTTGAGTTAGAATATTTTTGGTCTATAAAAGTTAGTTAATTCTATTTATGTGTCAAATAACTCACTGATTAAAGCCACCAGCTTCTCCCCTAATCATTTATTTCGTTTATGTTTTGATTTGCATATGTTTCAGGAGAGAAACAGCTGAGGTTCACGGCAAACCGTTCGGGCACGCCCGGACACTGTTGGTGTTCTTTCGTTACATGCTTTCCTTTTAAGGCTCAGTTGTCCAGCCAATCACTTTTAGTGCCGAACTAAATACTGTGTAGTAAAACATTACGCGATTCTAATCGGTTTCTGTTTCTGAATGCCCGTCGCTCTACTCACTAGCCTGATGTAACGGAAAATGACAGTATATAGCCGGCCACTGTGACGGAGCAGCTCTAGGCGCTTCAGTCTGGACCCGCGCTGCTGCTATGGTCGCAGGTTCGAATCCTGCCTCGGGCATGGATGTGTGTGGTTAGGTTAGTTAGGTTCAAGTAGTTCTAAGTCTAGGAGACTGATGACCTCAGATGTTAAGCCCCACAGTGCTCAGAGCCATTTGACAGTAAATACGACTATGGGCTCAACAACGTAATGTGAGTAGTAAACTATGTAGAAATTTCAACGCGCTGTACTGCAGCGTGCAGTTTTGGCATACGATAGCCATCCTCAATGCCGGTTACCTCTATGTCGTGACTATTAAGTTATACTGAACTGCATCATTTACAGATCTTTAAATTAATGTCAGTCCTTTGAAAAACGCATTCTGCTATCATATCATTGCTTAAAAATGAGGTAACGACAGTCTGGGATACCAGTGTAAGTGAGGAAAGAAGGCTCTGCCTTCAGCGCTATATACAAGAATTTTACCTTCATGTCTTGAATAGGCTTCAGTGCGACTGCTTTCCAAAATCATGCTGTTGCGTCAACAAATACAGACAATACCCTACAAAACTCTAAAGTTAGTGACGTAACTGAAAACCTGAAGTCTTTGATGGGTTTACAACGGTTAACCGTAATCTTATTTACACACATCAAAAAAGTTTTGCATCGCCCATGTCCCCAGAACTCCTAAAGACAGACGTTGACTGTGGATTTTGTATCACAGACACAGTACCTCTGACTGTTCAGAGAAGTCACTAAACCCGCCAAAAGATGTAAACAACCTCGCATGAGTAGCGCCTATTGGACAGAGGGTGTCTGACAGCCGATCAGTTCCAGTAATTCCACCAGGAACGAGGTATACGGTTCGTGTTGTCTGTAGTTCAACCATGCCTAGACGCTCAATACCACGGTTCGATCGCGGCCGCATTGTTACTTTGTGCCAGGAAGGGGTCTCAACAAGGGAAGTGTTGAGGCGTCTCGGAGTGAATCAAAGCGATGTTGTTCGGACATTTAGGAGATACAGAGAGACAGGAACTGTCGATGACATGCCTCACTCAGGCCGCCCATGTGCTACTACTGTAGTGGATGGCCGCTACCTACGAATTATGGCTCGGAGGAACTCTGACGGCAACGCCACTATCTTGAATAATTCTTTTGTGCAGCCACAGGTCGTCGTGTTACAACTCAAACTGTGCGCAGTAGACTGCATGATGCGCAACTTCACTCCCGACGTCCGTGGCTAGGTCTATCTTTGTGACCACAACACCATACAGCGCGGTACACATGGGCCCAACAGCATCCTGAATGGACCGCTCAGGATTGGCATCACGTTCTCTTCACCGACGAGTGTCGCATAGGCCTTCAACCAGACAATCGTCAGAGACGTGTTTTGAGGCAACCCGGTCAGGCTGAATGCCTTAGGCACACTGTCCAGCGACTGCCTCCAGCTGAGGGTTCCCTGCTGTTTTGGGGTTGAATTATGTGGGGCCGACGTATGCCGCTGGTGGTCATGGAAGGCCTGTAAGGGCCGTACGATATGTAAATGCCATCCTCCGACCGATGGTGCAACCATATCAGCAGAATATTGTCGAGGCATTCGTCTTCATTGACGAAAATTCGTGCCCCTATCGTGCACATCTTGTGAATGACTTCTTTCTGGATAACGACATCGCTCGACTACTCGTCTAGAGTGGCCAGCATGTTCTCCAGACATGACCCATATCGAACATGCCTGGGATAGACTGAAAAGGTCTGTTTATTGACGACGTGACTCACCAACCACTCTGAGGTATCTACGAGGAGTGGCACAATGTGGACCAATAGTGCCTTGATGAACGTGTGGATAGTATGCCACGACAAATACAGGCGTACATCAATGAAAGAGGTCGTGCTACTGGGTATTAGAGGTACCGGTGAGTACAGCAATTTGGACCTCCACCTCTGATGGTCTCGCTTTATGGTGGTACAACATGCAATGTGTGGTTTTCATGAGGAATAAAAAGGGCAGAAATGATGTTTATGTTGATCTCTACCGCAATTTTTTGTACAGGTTGCGGAACTCTCGGAACCGAGGTGATACAAAACTTTTTTTTGATATGTGTATTTCACAGTTACAGATGTAAGTAATGACTTAGACGTTAACATTCATTCCGAGAGAACTGTACTATCTACACATTGCGAATCGGGATTTCTTAGGACAGAATTCGAGGTATATTCACTGAAAGGTAGCGGATGCGATTTTGTCTCCAAAGTCCATGAAATGACAAAGAATGATGCAGAAGGCGCAATAGCTGTTAGATGCCATCATCCGTGAAAAAGTCAAAAGGGATTAAAGCTACCATCCCTCTGTCGTTAGGACGCAGAGGAAGAGAGGCGAGAGGATACTACCAGAGATCCTTAGGGGAAACAGAACGACGTATAAGATTGAATTTCTATTGAACAATCAACTGTATACAATACTGTACAAGAAAAGGAGTAAAAAATGTCACCTGTACATGACCAAATGGTAATAGATATTTGGGTGTTCCCATAAAAACATTCAACAAATAAGATGTAATAACTCATTGTGCTATTAGTCTTGAAACGATCCTATGGTGCGATGAGGGCAGATTGAGAGACAGCAGTATAGCACCTGTCCTTACGTCTGTTGCCGGATAATACGACGATGGAAAACACAGAGTACCCGAGATACTAGAGCAGCATGTGAATAATAGTGTTGTGATTACATTCGCCCAGGACAAAATGAGACTGGCAGTAAAGAAGTTAAAAAAGAAGAAAGCACTGCAACACACCCTTTGGGAATCCTGATTTGTGCTTCAGAGCCAGGGCTTATTTTCCAGACGAATGAAAACCTCTAAATTGTAGCATAGTAGTGTACTGTGGTACAATGCACTGTTGTAGAGTAGTGTAATGCAAAATAATAAACTACAAAATATGTGATGCTGTAATGCAGCATAGTGCAACAGACGAGTAGCATGTGAATTCTGGATTCCGCATGAATAAATATATTCGTGCCACACGGCTCAAGTGTAGGCCATCCTTCAGTTATTAGTTTTATGTAGATTTTTCGCTTGAATACCGTAATGTTTACCTACATTAATACATCCTGAAATTGCGCTAAATATTATGTGCTGTACTCATAACAACTCTTGCGCAGCACTTTCTCTTTTCTTGTATCTAAATTACGGATTAAGCTAGAATAACAAATAAATAAGTAATCAGAGCGCAGATTGTTTTTCCATTGTGAGGGGCTCTCTGTGCCCAGTCACTTGGTGAATTACAGAGTAATGTATCCAAGTATGCACAGTTAGGTAAAGGTAAGTTTGATTTTTAATTTACTCTCCTGGTATTTTCTTTTTTTCTTTTGAAACAGATCATCTAATGATTATTTGGTAATAAGTCGAAAGCAGTAATGATACTATCTATGTGACCTAAGGCTTAAATATATAATAAGCAAATTTTAGAAAACCCAGACTGAAAAACGTAAGAAGCTGGAAGCACGTCAAAGTGTCAGGTACCTAAGGACCGGGTAAGGCTTACGGAGAATTCAATATCTAATTATTCATTAGTGGTGACCAAGCTCCTGCCTGAGGACATTTTTATTTAAAAAAAAGCATTCGATACACATACAATATTAACGCAACGAGAGTAAAAATTTCCTAATATAGTAGAATGCAAATGAAGAAACATAGCACGTGTCGTCAAGATGAGAACAATATTTAACAGACACGAAGACTGGAGCACGTACAAGATTTTAAAGAAAAGGATTACCACTGACATAATAAAGAACTTTTTTTACCGTCACGACAATGTAAAGACAACTTGTCAGCTGAAAAGAGAAAGGATCTGCAACAGTCCCTGCCGTATTTGAAAGTAGGTAGTTGGAGAATTTTCGAACAGTTAATCGATTAAGTTTGCTTTGTGCTCTATAAAATTAAAAGAAGGATTAAAAATAACTTAATAACATTATAGTATATCTGTAAAATCTTTATTATTAACAAAAAATGATAATGCTTGAGATGTCTTTCATTGGCTGTTACCTCGCTTTTTTCCGAAATCTGTATGGCATTTAGCACTTCCACGTTTTTAGAATATAATATTTATTTTCATTGATAAAAGGAACGGAACTTATTTAGAAATACTTATGTGACTTTTACTGCAAACACTAAATGAAAATTACAGTTGATCTAGTTTCGTTAACGTACTTCTGTGAAAGAAAAATTGAATAACTCGGAATCACTCTTTTGGTGCTTAACCCGTTATTGAGTTCCACTTGTAGTGGGACGTGAAACTGAAGCGTCCCCCATCCACCAGTGTCAGCCCAGTTTGCAGATGAGTATAAGTTTAATTTATTGTTTGGTTTATGTATTTTTGTAATATTTGTAATAGCTGTGAATTATCTAAAGTCTTGTATTAATTTTTTTATGTTTCATGTACGGAGAGGGCGGCGCAACGAACGGAGACAGCATCTTCACTGCCGGGACCAGAGAGAAAATTGCTGGCCACTATACGTCGCGGGTCGACAGCCAAAGAGCAACAGAAGATCCTGAAACCGAGTTGCGTCGTGCTTCTAAAAATTAAATAATTGAGAATTTGTAATGTTTGTACAAAAATGACTTCATAGAAAGTTTAATCATGTTGTAAATGTTCAGTCCTGTCTTGTCAAGGCTCAGGTTCACGTCTATTGTAGGAAGATACTAAACTAGTGGATGCTACAAGAGTTTAAATACGTGTTCCGAGAATTTATTTATGAAGAATTATTTGAATGAATTAATAAAATATTTGACAAGATTATTAATTTTTGACAACGTTCATCGCGAGTTTGAATCTCGAAAGTTTATTCAATGTGGTTCTAATATTTATTAAGTCAGATAACATGAATTAATATAATTTCTGAGGAGAAACAAACGACATCTAAATTGAAAAAGTTTGCGCAAACCAATTGGACTGAATGGCGTAATTCTGCGCATACGACTCAAAAGATGTATTACAGTTTCGTTCAAGAACCATTCTGAGACAATTTAAGAAGAATATAAATAATTTTGAAGTGTGTTGTAACTGACGTAGGTGACGAAATCTACACATGGTCATATGTCAAAAGAAAGTAATTTAAAAAAACTTACGTCGTTACACTACACATTCTACGTGTTTGAAGGCTTACAGTATTTATAGACGGGTGTTTACATAGAATACAATACCGCTTTTCGGGAATGGATTCAACATGGTACAAAACCAGGAAGATGTGCCTTAATGTTAACCTGAAGTACATAAAGAAACACGTGTCTGACCTAAAGTAACGTGGTCTTTCACTGCCAAGAACGGCTACTGTTGTGTTGCTTTCGTGCCCAGGTGTCCCCATCGCAGTACATCTCCCGATAATCGCTCATTACACAATACATACCCGCGACATTCCTCGCACGGCCACAACGGAGCCCATTTCGGGCAGTCGTGTGCTCTGCTTATATCACGCACATCAGTAACAAGGTGAGCTGGTGCGGTGTCGACACAAGTTCTGGTAACAGTTGGGACGCTGCGGGGTTTGCAGAGAGCCTGCGCTTCACCTCCGAGAGCCCCTAATGAAATTCCTCAAGCTTCCTTCAAATTATTAACACGGAATACGCCCTCAGCGCAGAGCAGCATTCAGGTTACGTTAGAGTTTGAAAAGCACCCTACCTTTGTCTCTCTCCGTAATGAAATTCTGAAACTATCTACTCTGCAACGCGTTCCACGGACTCGCGCTAAAATTAACACCAAGCGGTATCCTCCTGGAAATGCATTACTTTATTTTCGAATAAGCAAACTTCCTCTGATGTCAGGTGTTTCAGAATGAAAATATTATACAAAAGGTTTCGTGCGAGATGCTTAAAAAGCCCGTCAGTTATAAAATACCTCAGCTCTGTTACATAAGGCTGATGTGCACGTCGCTCACTTCATAATTTGACAGTGAATAAAGTGTTTTCTTGATATATTGCGATCACTTACTTCATTCGATTTAAAAAGGTTGAACGTAAGAAGCATAATTCATACCTTTAGTTGAGTTCAACAAAACATTATCTTTCACAGTCTACCATTTGGTTAATAGTGCTATTATCTCTACTTTAATCCGTCTTTTCATGACCTTCAACACACCTGAAATTCATTCTCATTAGTGTGTACTGAGGAAAAAATTTAATTCATTGGGAGGTGGCAGATATGTTCATGTGTACCATAAAAGGTTCATCCAATCCATTTGTGGCATACAACAAACCAATATTTAACAGTTTTGGTTGAAAACAGTCTTGATTGCTATTTTACTTTTTTTTATTTTTCAACTACGCGTTTCACCTTATTTAGGCATCTTCAGGTTGATCTTAATTTTGGATTTCTTAGAACGATCCTTTAGACAGTGTGGCCAAAGGGCATCGTTGAATACATCAGGCTACCATCGCCTTCATTAAACTCAGTGAAAACTTCCTAGATCGACTTGAGTGAGTCTAAGACATTCATAACACGTTCCTGTTCACAGGAACGAGTAATAGAATAAGATGGGTCTCAAGTAGTATGCTTAATGCCACAGTTATTACTCGCTCCTATGAACGGGAACGCGTTATGCAGGTCTTGGAGTCACTCACGTCCATCTAGGAAATTTTTACTGAGTTTAACGAAGGTAATGTGGGCTGATGTATTCGACGATGCCCTTTGTCTACACTGTCTCAAGGATCGTTCTAAGAAATACCAAATTAAGATCAACCTGAAGATGCCTAAATAAGGTGAAACGAGTAGTTGAAAAATAAAAAAACTAAAGTAGCAACCAAGACTGCTTCCAACCAATACATACAGGTAAGTGATTCCGAGAGAAGCCTCAGTTCATCAGTTTAGTTATTTTTCAATAACAATCAACGGTTATGTCTTTTGTTCTATGGCTATATTTGGCGTAACATAGGTCATGCTATTTACGGAAAGTGTGGTGTAACTTCAACACTCGACATGTTGCTGTGCATATTAGGTAATAATTTAAAAACGTTCTCCCTTATTACTGGATAGCACCATTACCTTACTGCTCTGTTACGCAGTGGCTTATGGTTGTTGGGTGGTATGAACACTCTTACGCGCAAAAGAAAGATACATAATAATGATGTATCAACCGTTGTGACAAGCACACCTTTCGATCGCAAAGCTAACAGAAGATATACTTGTAGCTTATAGGAGCAACGCATCACGTTCTCATATAAAGAAAGAAGAAACTGCATCGATGATGGTGATGGATTTTCTAAATTTATTGTGAACGTTACTAATGTGTTATCGATCTTTTTCAATAAAATATTAATTAGGAACAACAATAAATAATTAATTGACAGTTAACTATAGAACGATCTAAAACTATCAAAGTAATTAAGTCTACAAGCTTTTATTACGGCAGTCATTTGAAGAGGAGCGCATGTTACAAATACTCTGCTTCAAATGATATTCTAATAAGAGGTTTTTTACGACTGCGCAAATTATCAGTATCTAAGGAACCATTTGTTGTTAATATAATCTTCCCCTTGAAAAATCAAGTTTTTCTCTGAAATTCAGGAACTAGTTTACCATTATAACCGTATTCCTGCAGGTACATTCCAACCCAGCATGAGCCAATTTTCTCCGTTTAGGCAGAGGTATGTAACGACTCACCGTATTAACCCGTTTTCGCATAAATCCTGGAGTTAGTTTTGACCCACCAGAAATAGCTGCATTTGCACAAACTACATTCTGTTGATGGAGGGAGAAAGGGGACAGCGCTTACAAACACGAATACTTCATTCATATGTTGGCCTCCGACGTAGTTACATGTCAACATTCCAAAATGTCTGGTTTCACAAGTAAACGTACTGATGTGTCTGTCATTTCGGCAGCAAGAGAACGTGAAACTGATTGTGGAGGAGAATCCCTTTACAGTGAAGTTTCAAAAGTACGATTAGAAACGGCGCTTGTGTTACGTGAACAGCTCCTTGTCCACAACAATCTCTTCGGTTCGAGACCTTCTGTACTAATAATACATGAACACATGGGAATTGGAGAAATTATACTTCGCAAATTTTCTAAATGCTTGCGAAGAAATAGCACCTGATACTAAACGAAATAATTACCCATTAAGACATCGATGACGAGATTTTGTTTGAGGAAACCGAAACAGTCGCTTCACCTTCATCATATGATCAATAGGCCGAAGAGAAGAAGTCGAAATTAGACAGCGATTATGTTCCGCAAATATTACAGGGTTAAGGTCGCCAACCTAGCGGGAGGGCAACTAGGACGGAGTTTGGCCACTCTTCGTAAAAGGGTAGCTTCTCGTCTCAAAAGCATGAAACGTTAGAAAATATGGGAAGATCATATAAAATGGGGCGGAAAACAATTGACTCGTGGACCTGTGATTCTTTCACGGACGCTCGAGAATGTAATAAACAAGTGACGACGAGAAACTTGAATCAATGGACTCTTGTTGCTGCTAGCCAATTTCCTGATTTAAATTTTCGAGATTCTGACTGGTGATATTTTGCTCCAACATAATAAATCTGTTGTTGTAGTTACGTGGGAATAAGAAAAAGAAAGAAAAAGCATCAGCAACGACGTTCAGTCCAGAGGCCTTGCGCATCTGAAACTAAGCACTTTGCTACGGACTCCTTTTCTGTCTGCGACCACACAGTGGTACATACACGCATGCCTAAAACGTTCAAACTCTATTTTACCTAATACGGTTGAGAGTTGCGCCTTCCTCTATGCATTAGTTGAAGTCCTAGTCATTCTCTACCCGCTCTGCGAACAAGAATCAAATCGGTGAGGGCAGGTATGAACGGTCCTCTTGCTTGTCCAATAATATTGGTGTGTAGGGGTTCGAATCCCGCCGCTGCTTGAATTTTTATTAATAATCACATTGGCGGCCGAAGACTTCCAGCATAAGAAATCACCCTCATTCGGCCAACGGCCCTGTCAAAGAGGACAGAGGAGCGGACAGAGGTTCAGGGCGCTCTCTTGTCCTAGTTGTGGGAAACTCCCCCTAAAGGCGGAAGAATCACCAATGCGTCAACGGCGTGAGGATGCAGAACGCAATGGAAACCACTGAATTAAAGACACACAACGTGTATCCACAGGACATGTGGCCTGTCATTCAAAAAGTGTCATGACTATCTCTCCACAGGCAGAAAATTCCGTAATACTCTCACTGTCCTATCTCCGAGAGGGGACTGCCAAGGGGAAGGTTACCACGAGAAAAAGATTAAGTAATTAACAGAAGGATAACGTTCTATGAGTCGGGGTGTGGAATGTCAGAAGCTTGAACGTGGTAGGGAAATTAGAAAATCTGAAAAGGAAAATGCAAAGGCTCAATCTACTTATAGTAGGTGTCAGTGAATTGAAGTGGAAAGAAGACAAGGATATCTGCTCAGGTGAGTAAAGGGTAATATCAACAGGAGTAGGATTCGTTAAGAACAGGAAGGTGGGGCAGTGAGTGTATTTCTGTGAACAGTTAAGTGACAGAGTCGCTCTCATCAGAATCGACAGCAAACCAACACCGACAACGATAGTTTTCGTATACATGCCGACGTCGCAAGATGAACATGAAGAGATAGAGAAACTGTTTGAGAATATTGAAAGGGAAATACAGTATGTAAAAGGGCATGAAAATCTAATAGTTATGGGGAAATGGAATGCAGCCATAGGGGAACGAGTAGGAGAAAAGGTTACAGGAGAATATTGGCATGGAACAAGGAATAAGAGAGGAGAAAGAGTAACTGAGTTCATTAACAAGTTTCAGCTAGTAATAGCGAATCTCCTGTTCGAGCATCACAAAAGGAGGAGGTATACTTCGAAAAGGTATGGCGTCAGGTGAAGATTTCAGTTAGATTATATGATGGTCAGACAGAAATTCCGACATGAGATACTGGATTGTAAGGCGTACCCAGGAGCAGATATAGACTCAGATCACAATATAGTACTGTTGAAGAGTAGGCTGAAGTTTAAGACTTCAGTCAGGAAGAATCAATACGCAAAGAAGTAGGATACGGACGTACTAAGGAATGACGAGATACGGTTGAAGTTCTCTAAGGCTGTAGATACAGCAGCAAGGAATAGCTCAGTAGGCAGTACAGATGAAGAGGAATAAAACCATAGGTAAAAGATGAAATTCTTCAGTTGCTTGACGAAAGGAGGAAACACAAAAAAGTTCCGGAAAACACACGAATACAGAAATACAAGTCGCTGAGGAATGAAATAAATAGGAAGTGCAGGGAAGCAAAGACGAAGTGGCTGCAGGAAAAATGCGAAGACATCGAAAAAGAAGTGATTGACGGAAGCACAGACTCAGCATACAGGAATGTCTAAACAACCTTCGGTGACATCAAAAGGAACGGTGGCAACATTAAGAGTGCAACGGGAATTCCACTGTTAAATGCAGAGCAGACAGCGGATAGGTGGAAAGAATATATTGAAAGCCTCTACGAGGGGAAGATTTGTCTGATGTGATCAAAGAAGAAAGAGGAGTCGATTTAGAGGAGACAGTGGATCCAGTATTTGAATCATAATTTAAAAGAGGTTTGAAGGACTAACGGCCAAATAACGCAGTAGATATAGATAACATTGCATCACAAGCATCCAAGTTGCTTACAACAAAAAGCAGAAGAATGGAAAAGATAATTGAGGATGCGCTAGGTGACGACCAGTTTGACTTTAGGAAAAGTAAAAGCACGAGAGAAGCAATTTTAATGTTGCGCTTAATAATGAAAGCAAGACTACAGAAAAATCAAGACACATTCGTAGGATTCGTCGACCTGGAAAAATCGTTGGACAGTGAAAAATGGTGCAAATTGTTCGAATTTCTGGAAAAAGTAAGAGTAACCCTAAAGCGAGAGACGGGTCACCTGCAATATGTACAACAGCCAAGAGGGAATGCTAAGAGTGGACGACCAAGAACGAAGTGCTCGTATTAAAAAGGGTGTAAGACACGGATGTAGCCTTTCTCCCCTACTGTTCAATCTGTACATCGACGAAGCAATGATGGAAATAAAAGGGAAGTTCAGGAGTGGAATTAAAATTCAAGGTGAAAGGATGTCAATGACACGATTCGCTGATGACATTGCTATCCTGAGTGAAAGTGAAGAAGAATTACGTGATCTGCTGACCGTAATGAACAGTCTAATGAGTACACAGTATGGATTGAAATGTAATCGAAGAAAAAACGAAGGTAATGAGAAGTACTAAAAATGAGAAAAAAAAAGAAACTTAACATCAGGATCGATCATCACGAAGTAAATGAAGTTAAGGAATTGTGCGTCCTAGACAGTAAAATAACCAATGACGGACGAACCAAGGAGGACATGAAAATCAGACTAGTTATGGCATAAAAAGGCATTCCTGACCAAGGGAAGTCTACTAATATAAAATATCGACCTTAATTTGAGAAAGAAATTTCTGAGAATGTACGTCTGGAGCACAGCATTGTATGGTAGTGAATCATGGACTGTGAGAAAACCGGAACAGAAGAGAATCGAAGCATTTGAAATGTGGTGCTATAGACGAATGTCGAAAGTTAGGTGAACTGATAAGGAACGAGGAAGTTCAACGCAGAATCGGATAAGAAGGAAATATTTGGGAAAGACTGATAAGGAGAAGGGACAGGATAATAGGACATCTGTTAAGTCATGAGGGAATGACTTCCATGGTACTAGAGGGAGTTGTAGAGGGCAAAAACCAAAGAGGAAGACAGAGATTGGAATGCATCCAGCAAATAATTTAGGACGTAGTTTGCAAGTGCTACTCTGGGATGAAAAGGATGGCACAGCAGAGGAATTCGTA
Source organism: Schistocerca cancellata (assembly GCF_023864275.1). Lineage (NCBI taxonomy): Eukaryota > Metazoa > Arthropoda > Insecta > Orthoptera > Acrididae > Schistocerca > Schistocerca cancellata. The sequence goes on from NC_064631.1 coordinate 127,115,934, forward strand.
GGGAGCCACATAAAACCAGGCTGAAGAGTGATTAAAAAAAAAACTTGTACGAGCAGCGGAAGTACATTGAACTGACTCAGCTGTTGGGATACCTCCCAATATTGTATCGGACCTCTTTTTGCCAGGCGTAATGCAGCAGCTCGACGTGGCAGGGACTCAAAAAATCGTAGGACGCCACAGCACAAATATTGAGCCACGCTGCCTTCAAAAAAAAAAAAAAATGGTTCAAATGGCTCTGAGCCCTATGGGACTCAACATCTTAGGTCATAAGTCCACTAGAACTTAGAACTACTTAAACCTAACTAACCTAAGGACAACACACACACCCATGCCCGAGGCAGGATTCGAACCTGCGACCGTAGCAGTCCCGCGGCTCCGGACTGCAGCGCCAGAACCGCACGGCCACCGCGGCCGGCAGCCACGCTGCCTCTATATCCTTCCATGATTGCGAAAGTGTTACCGGTGCAAGATTTTTGTTCACCAACCGACCTTCTGATTATGTCCCATAAATAATCAGTATGAGTTATATCGAGGAATCTACGTGACCAAATCATTTGCTCGAACTGTCCACAATGTTATTCAAACAAATCGCGAGCAATAGATCCCGGTGACATACCGCATTGTCATACATACTAAATTCCATAGCTGTTTGGGAACATTAAGTCCACGATTTGCTGCAAATGATATCCAAGCAGCCGATGGACCAGGGGATCCAGTCCATCCTTGTAAACGCAGCCGACACCATTATGAAACCACTACCAACAAGCACAGTGCTTTGTTGATAACTTGGGTCCACGGCTACGTGAAGACTGCTCTACACTCGCTCGCTACCATCAGCTCCTAACAACTGAAATCGGAACTTTTCTGACGTGGCCACGATTTTCCAGTCTACAAGGTGAAAATTTGTTGTAAGGTCTATGGGACCAAACTGCTTGGGTCATCGGTCCCTAAGCTTACACACTACTTCACCTAACTGAAACTAACTTACGCTTTGGACAACACACACACTCATGCCCGAGGGAGGACTCTAACCTCCGGCCTGTGGAGCCTCGCGAACCGTGGCAAGACACCACAGACCGCGCGGCTACCCCGCGCGGCCAAGTCGTCTAGGGTCCAACCGATATGTTCACGAGTCCAGGCGATGCAGACGATGACGTGCTGTTACCAAAGGCATTCTCGTCTGTCGTCTCCTGCCATAGGACATTGTCGCCAAATTTCGCCACACTATCCTAATTTATACGTTCGTCGTAGTTCCGCATTTATTCTTGTGGTTACTTCACGCAGCGTTGCTTATCTGATAGCACTATACGCATACTCCGCTACTCTCTGTCGATGAGACAATGCCGTCGACCACTTCGTTGACTGCGGTGAGAGGTAACGCCGGAAATTTGGTGTTGTACGGCACACTATTGACATTATAGATCTCGGAATATCGAATTTCTTAACGATTTACGAAGTGGAATCTCCCAAGCCTCTAGCTCCAACTACCACACCGCATTCAGAGTCTGTAAATTCCCGTAGGAGGTGGAGATTAGTTTCAACGTCCAGTCGACATCGAGGTCATCAGATACGGAGCACAAATTGGTACTAGGGAAGAATGGGGAAGGAAAGTGACCGTGCCCTTTCAACGGAGTCATCCCAGCATTTGCCTAAAGCGACTTAGGGAAATCATGCTAACCCTAAGTCAGGATGGCCGGAAGAGGGTCTGAACGTCGTCCTCCCGAATGCGAGTCCTGGACACTAATCACTGTGCCTCCTCCCTCTGTGTGTTAATTCCCGTCGTGCGGCCATAATCACATTGTAAAACTTTTCACACGAATCACCGTAGCACGAATGACAGCTCTACCAATGCTCTGTCCTCTTATACCTCGTGTACGCAATACGACCGCCATCTGCTTATGTGCATATACCTGCCCCACGATTTCTGTCACTTCGGTGTAGGCCCCTATATATATCTCATATTAAGGAAAGACAACCGTATGGTTCCTGAAGAGGGGCAGCAGCCTTTCCAGTAGTTGCAGGGGCAACAGTCTGGATGATTGACAGATCTGGCCTTGTAAAACCAACCAAAACGGCCTTGTTGTGATGGTATTGCGAACGACTGAAAACTAGGGGAAACCACAGCTGTAATTTTTACCGAGGGCATGCAGCTTTAACGTATGGATAAATGATGATGGCGTCCTCTTGGGTACAATATTCCGGAGGTAAAATAGTCCCCCATTCGTCTCTCCGGGCGGGGACTACGAGGGACGTTGTTATCAGGAGAAAGAAAAATGCCGTTCTAAGGATCGGTGCGTGGAATGTCAGATCCCTTAATCGGGCAGGTAGGTTAGAAAATTTAAAAAGGGAAATGTATAGGTTAAAGTTAGATATAGTGGGAATTAGTGAAGTTCGGTGGCAGGAGGAACAAGACTTCTGGTCAGGTGACTACAGGGTTATAAATACAAAATCAAATAGGGGTAATGCAGGAGTGGGTTTAATAATGAATAAAAAAATAGGTTTACGGGTAAGCTACTACAAACAGCATAGTGAACGCATTATTGTGGCCAAGATATATACGAAGCCCACGCCTACCACATAGGTACAAGTTTATATGCCAACTAGCTCCGCAGATGATGAAGAGATTGATGAAATGTATGATGAGATAACAGAAATTATTCAGATAGTGAAGGGAGACGAAAATTTAATAGTCATGGGTGACTGGAACACGACAGTAGGTAAAGGAAGAGAAGGAAACGAAGTAGGTGAATATGGATTTCGGCTAAGAAATGAAAGAGGAAGCCGCCTGGTAGAATTTTGCACAGAGCACAACTTAATCATAGCTAACACTTGGTTAAAGAATAATGAAAGAAGGTTGTACGCATGGAAGAAGCCTGGAGATACTCGAAGTTATCAGATAGATTATATAATGGTATGACAGAGATTCAGGAACCAGGCTTTAAATTGTAAGACATTTCCAGGGGCAGATGCTGACCCTGACCACAATCTATTAGTTATGAACTGTAGATTAAAACTGAAGAAACTGCAAAAAGGTGGGAAATTGAGGAGATGGGACCTGGATAAACTGAAAGAACCAGAGGTTGTACAGAGTTTCAGGTAGAGAATTAGGGAACGATTGACAAGAATGGGAGAAACAAATACAGTAGAAGAAGAATGGGTAGCTTTGAGAGACGAAATATTGAAGGTAGCAGAGGATCAAGTAAGTAAAAAGACGAGGGTTAATAGAAGTAATTGGGTAAACGAAGAGATATTGAATTTAATTCACGAAAGGAGAAAATACAAAAATGCAGTAAATGAAGCAGTCAAAAAGGCATACAATCGTCTATAAAATGAGATCGACAGACAGTGCAAAATGGGTAAGCAGGAATGGCTACAGGACAGATGTAAGGATGCAGAGGCGCATATCACTAGGGGTAAGATAGATACTGCCTACAGGAAAATTAAAGAGACCTTTTGAGAAAAGAGGACGACTTGCATGAACATCAAGAGCTCAGATGGAAACCCACTACTAACCAATGCAGGGAAAGCAGAAAGGTGGAAGGTGTATATAGACGGTCTATACAAGGGCGATGCTCTTGAGGACAATATTATAGAAATGTAAGAGGATGTACATGAAGATGAAATGGGAGATGCGACACTGCTTGAAGAGTTTGACAGAGCACTGAAAGACCTAAGTCGAAACAAGGCCCCGAAAGTAGACAACATTCCATTAGAACTAATGATAGCCTTGGGAGAGCCAGGCGTAACAAAACTCTACCGTCTAGCGAGCAAGATGTATGAAACAGGCGAAATACACGCAGAATTCAAGAAAAATATAATAATTCTAATCTCAAAGAAAGCTGGTTTTGCCAGATGTGAAAATTACGGAACTATCAGTTTAATAAGCCACGGTTGCAAAATACTAACACGAATTCTTTACAGACGAATGGAAAAACTGGTAGAAGCCGACCTCGGGGAAGATCAGTTTGGATTCCGTAGAAATATTGGAACACGTGAGGCAATATTGACCTTACGACTTATCATAGAAACTAGATTAAGGATAGACAAACCTACGTTTCTAGCATTTGTAGACTTAGAAGAAGCTTTTGGCAAGGTTGACTGGAATACCCGCTTTCAAATTCTGAGGGTAGCAGGGGTAAAATACGAGGAGCGAAAGGCTATTTACAATTAGTACAGAAACCAGATGGCAGTTATAAGAGTCGTGGGACATGAAAGGGAAACAGTGGCTGGGAAGGGAGTAATACAGGGTTGTTGCTTGTCCCCGATGTTATTCAATCTGTATATTGAGCGAGCAGTAAAGGTAACAAAAGAAAAATTCGGACTAGGTATTAATATTCATGGAGAAGAAATAAAAACTATGAGGTTCGCCGATGACATTGTAATTCTGTCAGAGACAGCAAAGGACCTGGAAGAGCAGTTGAACAGAATGGACAGTGTCTTGAAAGGAGTATATAAGATGAACATCATCAAAAGCAAAATGAGGATAATGGACTGTAGTCGAATTAGATCTGGCGATGCTGCCGGAATTAGATTAGGAAATGAGACACTTAAAGTAGTAAAGGAGTTTTGCTATTTGGGAAGCAAAATAACCGATGATGGTCGAAGTAGAGAGGATATTAAACGTAGACTGGCAATGGCTAGGAAAGTGTTTCTGAAGAAGAGAAATTTGTTAACATCGAGTAATGATTTAAGTGTCAGGAAGTCGTTTCTGAAAGTATTTGTTTGGAGTGTAGCCATGTATGGATGTGAAACGTGGACGATAAATAGATTAGACAAGAAGAGAATAGAAGCTTTCGAAATGTCGTGCTACAGAAGAATGCTGAAGATAAGATGGGTAGATCACATAAATAATGAGGAGGCATTGAATACACTCCTGGAAATTGAAATAAGAACACCGTGAATTCATTGTCCCAGGAAGAGGAAACTTTATTGACACATTCCTGGGGTCAGATACATCACATGATCACACTGACAGAACCACAGGCACATAGATACAGGCAACAGAGCATGCACAATGTCGGCACTAGTACAGTGTATATCCACCTTTCGCAGCAATGCAGGCTGCTATTCTCCCATGGAGACGATCGTAGAGATGCTGGATGTAGTCCTGTGGAACGGCTTGCCATGCCATTTCCACCTGGCGCCTCAGTTGGACCAGCGTTCGTGCTGGACGTGCAGACCGCGTGAGACGACGCTTCATCCAGTCCCAAACATGCTCAATGGGGGACAGATCCGGAGATCTTGCTGGCCAGGGTAGTTGACTTACACCTTCTAGAGCACGTTGGGTGGCACGGGATACATGCGGACGTGCATTGTCCTGTTGGAACAGCAAGTTCCCTTGCCGGTCTAGGAATGGTAGAACGATGGGTTCGATGACGGTTTGGATGTACCGTGCACTATTCAGTGTCCCCTCGACGATCACCAGTGGTGTACGGCCAGTGTAGGAAATCGCTCCCCACACCATGATGCCGGGTTTTGGCCTTGTGTACCTCGGTCGTATGCAGTCCTGATTGTGGCGCTCACCTGCACGGCGCCAAACACGCATACGACCATCATTGGCACCAAGGCAGAAGCGACTCTCATCGCTGAAGACGACACGTCTCCATTCGTCCCTCCATTCACGCCTGTCGCGACACCACTGGAGGCGGGCTGCACGATGTTGGGGCGTGAGCGGAAGACGGCCCAACTTCATGGAGACGGTTGCGAATGGTCCTCGCCGATACCCCAGGAGCAACAGTGTCCCTAATTTGCTGGGAAGTGGTGGTGCGGTCCCCAACGGCACTGCGTAGGATCCTACGGTCTTGGCGTGCATCCGTGCGTCGCTGCGGTCCGGTCCCAGGTCGACGGGCACGTGCACCTTCCGCCGACCACTGGCGACAACATCGATGTACTGTGGAGACCTCACGCCCCACGTGTTGAGCAATTCGGCGGTACGTCCACCCGGCCTCCCGCATGCCCACTATGCGCCCTCGCTCAAAGTCCGTCAGCTGCACATACGGTTCACGTCCACGCTGTCGCGGCATGCTACCAGTGTTAAAGACTGCGATGGAGCTCCGTATGCCGCGGCAAACTGGCTGACACTGACGGCGGCGGTGCACAAATGCTGCGCAGCTAGCGCCATTCGACGGCCAACACCGCGGTTCCTGGTGTGTCCTCTGTGCCGTGCGTGTGATCATTGCTTGTACAGCCCTCTCGCACTGTCCGGAGCAAGTATGGTGGGTCTGACACACCGGTGTCAATGTGTTCTTTTTTCCATTTCCAGGAGTGTAGAATTCGAGAGAATAGAAATTTGTGGCACAACTTGACTAGAAGAGGGGATCGGCTGGTAGGGCATATGCTAAGGCATCAAGGGATCACCAATTTAGTATTGGAGGGCACCGTGGAGGGTAAAAATCGTAGAGGGAGACCAAGAGATGAATACACTAAACAGATTCAGAAGGATGTAGGCTGCAGTAGGTACTGGGAGATGAAGAAGCTTGCACAGGATAGAGTAGCATGGAGGGCTGCATCAAACCAGTCTCTGGATTGAAGACCACAACAACAACGGAAAGGAAATGAAAATCTTTCCATCCACACAATTTCCAGTTCGTTTTCCTGATTTTCCCTTGTTGGGTGGCCTCATGTACATTGGAATTAAAGTGCTCGTGAGGATAAGTACAGCAATTTATAAATGCAAATAATACATTAGTCTCTGATTAATCAGATTTATGAATGGCACTAACTTCAAGAGTCTTCGTGATGAGAAACACGAATTACTATACGTCCATTTCTGTGTGACGAGTGTACTTGAAAATTTGTCCTTTGCATCACGGGTAAAATTAACGAATATAGTGGTACGCTCTAAATACATTTACCTTCAAGATTTGTGTCTGGAAATGAATTACACTACGGGCTGAACTGCTGACAGCCATTGAATTTAAGGCAGGTAGAAAAGAACGTGTAAAACATGAAAAGTAAAAAGGCTGCACGAGATATTAGCGTCTGGTTCTTGTGTATTAAGTGAGAATTGTATATGTGCAGCATTCCAAACTGCACAACCGAAAACATTTGTTCTGTGTATTGTAGTGTTCAGATGGTGCGACGCAATAATATTTAACAGAAATTAGCGGAATCACGGAAATCACATTTTATAATCGATATCTTGCCAGATGTAAGTCATCTGCCGTTGTTTATTTAATTGTTGTAGTCGTACTATTGGTCTTGTTTAGCCGTGTGTTTGCTAATGTAATTATTGACATGTAGTAAAAATTATCTGTTTTCTAGCATTGAAAATGGGTGGATGTAAGATTAGACCAGCGGGTTTCAAACATTTTGGCGGCGGAACCCATTTGAAATAGTGAATACTTCACGAAGTCCTAAAGCAAGTTAAACCTAATTTTATGTTAGAACTTTAATAATAAGTATTTAAAGAAAATCATAAAAAGTAGGTAAATGATACACTACTGACTTCTACAACGATATACAAAAGCAGGATAAATGACACAATACACAAAATAACACTATGTTTTTTTGACACTAAATTGGTCGGTTTTTTATTTTTGACTATCTCCTTAAAGTCATACAGAAGAGACAAGTTGCTGCAAGTCAGGTTCAGCATATAGTCAGATGCGGTATTTTGTCTTTGTAGGTGCGTATGCTGAGATTCCCGTTTCACATAAATATGTTGTTGGGAACTGGATAAGAAAAGTCAAAGACTGTGTGATAAGTTGTGGGTATTCATTGCGAAGGCAATGAATCTGTGCTTTAATCTGATGTCATTTCTAAAAAGGATGCGTAGGTTTCCATAAATCCGTAATGGTACGAGGGGGTGGAGTTCTCTTCTGAACAGTAAGTTGCAAGGCATCCCAAAGACGCTCAATAGTTTTCATATCTATGGAGTACTTAGAGAAGTGTTCCTGGAGCCAGTCTGTAGCAATTCTAGTCTGGTGGGGTGTCGCATTGTCCTGCTGGAATTGCCCAAGTCCGCAATGCGAAATGGACATGAAGGGATACAGGTGATCCGACAGGATACTTACTTATGTGTCAGCTGTCAGAGTCGTATCTATACGTAACACGGGTCCCATATCACTCCAACTGCATACCCCCCACACCATTACAGAGCCTCCACCAGCTTGAACAATCCCCTGCAGTTATGCAGGGTCCATGGATTCATGATGTTGTCTCCATTCCCGTACACGTCCATTCACTCGATACAATTTGAAACAAGACTCGTCCGACCATGCGACATGTTTCCAATCACCAACAGTCGTCAACAGTCTGTCACGTTGAACGACTATCTTTAGTCGTAATTGGCGCCCTCTTGCAGGATCTTTATCCGGCCACAGCGATGTCAAAGGTTTGATGTTTTACCAGATTCGTGATATTCACGGTGCACTCGTAAAATGGTCGCACGTGAAAATCCCCAATTCAACCATACCTCGGAGATACTGTATCTCATCACTCGTGTGCCGACTCACTTAAATCTTGATAACGTATCATTGTATCCTTACATATGCCTTGCCGACCGCAGCGCCGCCTTATACCTGTTTACAGAACTCTGTATTTGTATACGCATGGCTATACAAGTTTCTCTGGTGCTTCATTGTAGCTTGACATCATCAAAGATTGGCTTTTCAATTGTTAAGTTTGGAGAGGCGAAGAACAGACATACAGATATAGAGAGGCTTCGTGAACTCCACTGAAACCGTATCCATCTCCACAGTGATTAGTTATACATTGAAGATTGTGGCGCGGTTAAATTCTGGCCTTGTGACAATCTTTTGAACCGTAACGCCCATCCCAATGTAAGACTAAATGAAGATAACGGTGGCTTCTAACATTCCCCACTGAATTATTTATTAATTTATGAAGTCCTTTTGAAAGTCGCACTTCAGGATACTTCTGTGCTCGGTGTTTAAATCAATGTACCCATTCAACCAGAGTTGCTGCTTGAAGGGAAAGCCACAGATCATTTCAAGAAGTCGCATCCCCAACCTTATACATTGCTGGAGGTATCTATAGTGAGAATGTATCTCTGCTTAGTTCCCGGCGTTGTCATCAGCTTGGGGATGGAAACATTTCGCTGGGCTAGGTGCTCAGAAACAATGGCAGGTTCCGGTGATGTCATGTAATTTGGTTGGATATTCCAAGACTGCCTCCAGGACATAGCCTTTAGCATCAGCAGCCACAGTGAGGACCTTATCCATTACTCTGACTATTGGCAGCATTCGAAACCTCTAAACGGCAGATATTGTAGTTCAAAAATGGCTCTGAGCACTATGGGACTTAACTTCTGAGGTCATCAGTCCCCTAGAACTTAGAACTACTTAATCTAACTAACCTAAGGACATCACACACATCCATGCCCGAGGCAAGCTTCGAACCTGCGACCGTAGCGCAGTGACCGCTCGGCCACTGGGGCCAGGAGAGATTGTGGCGTGACTTGTCCGTACAGATTGTTCCCATCCAAGGAAAGTAAACTACTGGCCATTAAAATTGCTGCACCACAAAGATGACGTGCTACAGACGCGAAATTTAACCGACAGGAAGAAGATGCTGTGATATGCAAATGATTAGCTTTTCAGAGCATTCACACAAGGTTGGCGACGGTGGCGACACCTACAACGTGCTGACAAGAGGAAAGTTCCCAACCGATTTCTCATACACAAACAGCAGTTGACCGGAGTTGCCTGGTGAAACGTTGTTGTGATGCCTCGTGTAAGGAGGAGAAATGCGTACCATCACGTTTCCGACTTCGATAAAGGTCGGACTGTAATCTATCGTGATTGCGGTTTATCGTATCGCGACATTGCTGTTCGCTTTGGTCGAGATCCAATGACTGTTAGCAGAATATGGAATCCGTGGGTTCAGGACGGTAATACGGAACGCCGTGCTGGATCCCAACGTCCTCGTATCACTAGCAGTCGAGATGACAGGCATCTTATCCGCATGGCTGTAACGGATCGTGCAGCCACGTCTCGATCACTGAGTCAACAGATGAGGACGTTTGGAAGACAGCAACCACCTGCACGAGCAGTTCAACGACGTTTGCAGCAGCATGGACTATCAGCTCGGAGACCATGGTTGCGGTTACCCTTGACGCTGCATCACAGACAGGAGCGCCTGCGATGGTGCACTAAACGACGAACCTGGGTGCAAGAGTGGCAAAACGTCATTTTTTTCGGATGAATCCAGGTTCTGTTTACAGCATCATGATGGTCGCATCCGTGTTTGGCGACTTCGCGGTGAACGCACATTGGAAGCGTGTATTCGTCATCGGCATACTGGCGTATCACTCGGCGCGATGGTATGGGGTGCTATTGGTTTCACGTCTCGGTCACCTCTTGTTCGCATTGACGGCACTTTGAACAGTGGACGTTGCATTTCGGATGTGTTACGACCGTTGGCTCTACCCTTCATTCGATCCGTGTGAAACCCTACATTTCAGCAGGATAACGTACGACTGCATTTTGCAGGTCCTGTATGGACCTTTCTGGATACAGAAAATGTTCGACTGTACCCTGGCCAGCACATTCTCCAGATCTCTTACAACTGAAAACGTCTGATCAATAGTGGCCGAGCAACTGGCTCGTCACAATACTCCAGTCACTACTCTTGATGAAGTATAGTATCCTGTTGAAGCTGCATGGGCAGATGTACCTGTAGACGCCATCCAAGTTCTGTTTGACTCAATGCCCAGGCGTATCATGGCCATTATTACGGCAAGAAGTGGTTGTTCTGGGTACTGATTTCTCAGGATCTTTGCACCCAAATTGCATGAAAATGTAATCACATGTAAGTTCTAGTATAATATATTTGTCCAATGAATACCCGTTTATCATCTGCATTTCCTCTTGGTGTAGCAATTTTAATGGCCAGTAGTGTATGTAACTCAGACTGTCAGATGGCCTGTCCTCCCCCTCACTTAATCGCACTGGCAAAGTCCCCCATGAATACCGCGTTCGAAACCAGGCAACATCTGAATATCAGTCAACGGTTCAAGGCTGATACATATCTTTTCTAACATTGCTTCCCACGAAACCTGTCATGGTGTAGTAGAATGCACCATCCACAGTTTATGTGTCCAGGCATACACCCAGGGTTGTTTTAAAAATGGCTGCGAGCAAGCACAAGCCAGTCTCCATTTCCAATCTTCTGAATCTGAGATGTGGAACTCCTGCCAAACATTCACCATATTTCTATAAACCTGTATCAAATTTCTATTCTCTGCATGCGTTATGGCAGTGCTTGTGAGTTTTCTGGTGAAAGTAGTTATACCGGGCACCTTCATTTAATGGAGGCTTTCCAATGAATGCAGTTGTTCGTACGGGAATGCCCCCTCCTTTGTTACAAATTGAAACTTTGCATGTAAGCGTGGGATTCCGCAGCCACTGTCACTGCCAATGAAATTCTTCAGGGCTGATGACCGCATTGTCAATATATAAAATTATCCGACATTTCGGCCTCTATTACAAGTGGACTGGCTCTGTCCACTATGCAACTTAACTTCTGAGGTCATCAGTTGCCTAGAACTTAGAACTAATTAAACCTAACTAACCTAAGGACATCACACACATCCATGCCCGAGGCAGGAGTTGAACCTGCGACCGTAGCGGTCACGCGGTTCCAGACTGAAGCGACTAGAACCGCTACACCGGCCGGTTACCAGTGACTTATCTGAGGCCTCTGTACTGAGCCCAGCTCAGAAACGTCGGACAATTTCGATATTGACAATGAGGTCAAAAGCCCAGAAGAATTTTATTACCTGAAACTTTGCATCATCGGTTAATGGAGATCGAGTGATATGCACGTCCTCTCAATGTGTTGCCTGAGAAAGTTCCTGAAGAGGTGCCTGAACAAATCGTAATGAGTCCCGGAAGAGGAGCGATATTTTTGGCGTCATTTATTTGGAGATTGGAATTATTTTTTTTGTATTGCCAGATATGATACTGACCTTATCATTCTCCAGCATGAAAGCACTCAATTCCTCAACAAGAAAGTGAGCATCGCACCCATTCAATTTATGGAAGAAGATGTAGTTTGTACTTCATGTTGCATGTGTTGTGAGTTGCACTGCGGAACCCTCCCGTTAGTTGACAGTGTCCTCTATGTTGAGTTCCCACTTTTTTGTCCAAAGGCAGGTCACAAATATGACATTTAACTACATGCTTTTATAAGGCATTGTTGTCCTACGAGTTGGTCATTGAGATGTTTTTTCTGTGAAGGCAATCAACATCCCATGGAAGTTTTACAACGTCACAGAGAAACCATCTTGCATGATTATCCCCAACATATGAGTCAATTTGTTTGCGACTGCAGTCATACAAGCTTAAGACCTAATATGCTGTCACATACGGTAAGTAAAGTGGTTCGAGACGAGTTAGGATCGCCTTTACAATATACCAGAGGAACTGGTAAACACTAAAAGTCAGTTATACAACAAAACAACAAAGGGACATCGTTTGTGGTGGTGTGCGTTCTTAAATTTTAAGAACTTCTTATCAACAGTGGGAATTACCACATGTACCAGTTCCAGGGCTGAGCAATCAATCAGATGTCTTTATAAATATGCTGGCGTAATAGCAGAGGGTAGGGCAGAGGGTGTGTTGCTGTGAACAGTTCAGTGACCGGGTTGTTCTGATCAGAATCGACAGCAGACCAACACCGACAACGATGGTTCAGGTATACATGCCGACGTCGCAAGCTCAAGATGAACAGATAGAGAAAGTGTATGAGGATATTGAAAGGGTAATGCAGTATGTAAAGGGGGACGAAAATCTAATAGTCATGGGCGACTGGAATGCAGTTGTAGGGGAAGGAGTAGAAGAAAAGGTTACAGGAAAATATGGGCTTTGGACAAATAATGAAAGAGGAGAAAGACTAATTGAGTTCTGTAACAAGTTTCAGCTAGTAATAGCGAATACCCTGTTCAAGAGTCACAAGAGGAGGAGGTATACTTCGAAAAGGCCGGGAGATACGGGAAGATTTCAATTAGATTACATCATGGTCAGACAGAGATTCCGAAATCAGATACTGGATTGTAAGGCGTACCCAGGAGCAGATATAGACTCAGATCACAATATAGTAGTGATGAAGAGTAGGCTGAAGTTCAAGACATTAGTCAGGAAGAATCAATACGCAAAGAAGCGGGATACGGCAGTACTAAGGAATGACGAGATACGTTTGAAGTTCTCTAACGCTATAGATACAGTAATAAGGAATAGCGCAGTAGGCAGTACAGGCGAAGAGGAATGGACATCTCTAAAAAGGTCCATCACAGAAGTTGAGAAGGAAAACATAGGTACAAAGAAGGTCGCTGCGGAGAAACCATGGGGAACAGAAGGAATACTTCAGTTGATTGATGAAAGGAGGAAGTACAAACACGTTCCGGGAAAATCAGGAATACAGAAATACAAGTCGCTGAGGAATGAAATAAATAGGAAGTGCAGGGAAGCTAAGACGAAATGGCTGCAGGAAAAATGTGAAGACATCGAAAAAGATATGTTTGTCGGAAGGACAGACTCAGCATACAGGAAAGTCAAAACAGCCTTTGGTGACATTAAAAGCAACGGAGGTACCATTAAGAGTGCAACGGGAATTCCACTGTTAAATGCAGAGGATGGTTGGTTGGTTGGTTTGGGGAAGGAGACCAGACAGCGTGGTCAGCGGTCTCATCGGATTAGGGAAGGATTGGGAAGGAAGTCGGCCGTGCCCTTTCAGAGGAACCATCCCGGCATTTGCCTGCAGTGATTTAGGGAAATGAAAATGCAGAGGAGAGAGCAGATAGGTGGAAAGAATACATTGAAAGCCTCTATGAGGGTGAAGATTTGTCTGATGTGATAGAAGAAGTAACACGAGTCGATTTAGAGGAGACAGGGGATCCAGTATTAGAATCGGAATTTAAAAGAGCTTTGGAGGACTTACGGTCAAATAAGGCAGAAGGGATAGATAACATTCCATCAGAATTTCTAAAATCATTGTGGGAAGTGGCAACAAAACGACTATTCACGTTGGTGTGTAGAATATATGAGTCTGGCGATATACCATCTGACTTTCGGAAAAGCATCATCCACACAATTCCGAAGACGGCAAGAGCTGACAAGTGCGAGAATTATCGCACAATCAGCTTAACAGCTCATGCACCGAAGCTGCTTACAAGAATAATATACAGAAGAATGGAAAAGAAAATTGAGAATGCGCTAGGTGACGATCAGTTTGGCTTTAGGAAAAGTAAAGGGACGAGAGAGGCAATTATGACGTTACGGCTAATAATGGAAGCAAGGCTAAAGAAAAGTCGAGACACTTTCATAGGATTTGTCGACCTGGAAAAAGCGTTCGACAATATAAAATGGTGCAAGCTGTTCGAGATTCTGAAAAAAGTAGGGGTAAGCTATAGGGAGAGACGGGTCATATACAATATGTAAAACGACCAAGAGGGAGTAATAAGAGTGGACGATCAAGAACGAAGTGCTCGTATTAAGAAGGGTGTAAGACATGGCTGTAGCCTTTCGTCCCTACAATTCAATCTGTGCATCGAGGAAGCAATGATGGAAATAAAAGAAAGGTCCAGGAGTGGGATTAAAATACAAGGTGCTAGGATATCAATGATACGATTCGCTGATGACATTTCTATCCTGAGTGAAAGTGAAGAAGAATTAAATGATCTGCTGAACGGAATGAACAGTCTAATGAGTACACAGTATGGCTTGAGAGTAAATCGGAGAAAGACGAAGGTAATGAGAAGTAGTAGAAATGAGAACAGCGAGAAACTTAACATCAGGATTGATGGTCACGAAGTCAACGAAGTTAAGGGATTCTGCTACCTAGGCAGTAACATAACCAATGACGGACGGAGCAAGGAGGACATCAAACGCAGACTCGCTATGGCAAATAAGGCATTTCTGGCCAAGAGGAGTCTACTAATATCAAATACCGGCCTTAATTTGAGGAAGAATTTTCTGAGGATGTACGTCTGGAGTACAGCATTGTATGGCAGTGAAACATGGACTGTGGGAAAACCGGAAGAGAAGAGAATCGAAGCATTTGAGATGTGGTGCTATAGACGAATGTTGAAAATTAGGTGGACTGATAAGGTAAGGAATGAGGAGGTTCTACGCAGACTCAGAGAGGAAAGGAATATGTTGAAAACACTGATAAGGAGAAGGGACAGGATGATAGGACATCTGCTAAGACATGAGGGAATGACTTCCATGGTACTAGAGGGAGCTGTAGAGGGCTAAAACTGTAGAGGAAGACAGAGATTGGAATACGTCAAGCAAATAATTGAGGACGTAGTTTGCAAGTGCTACTCTGAGATGAAGAGGTTAGCACAGGAAAGCAATTCGTGGCGGGCCGCATCAAACCAGTCAGTAGACTGATGACCAAAAAAAAAGGGGCTTAATAAGAGAGTTAAGGCAACGCATAAAAATATCTTGCCCCTTATCTGTGGGGAAAATAGGTGAGACATTTTCTGATCCAAAGACAGTGTTGCTTCTCGCCCTCGTGCCTTTATGCTTCACATCTCCTGTCTTGCTACTTTTCTGGTCTACATTCTGCCCGTAAACATGAACAGAAATTGGGGTTCTGCCTGTCGAATTTGGGCAGGTCTGGGATGTGACACGGATTGAGAATGCTTCAAAGTTATAGTGTCCGCAGAAGTTAGATTTTTTGTATTTATTCATACGACAGGCATTTTTTGGTTAATATCTATCACAAGCCAAAAGTGACCATCCTAAGCATTATTAATCCTTCTCTTCTAGATTCTGGACAACGTAGCTATTTTGGAACAATATCACCTAGGAGTTGGATGTAATTGGACCCCCATCAACTGGATAGAAAACGTGACAGTACACATCAAGATGGATTATGCGGCTGAAGACCTTACCAGTCTCTCTTCCCTTCACATCGGAAAAACACTTTAGTAGAACTCTTGCACTTAGAGTTCCGTTCCACTCTGCAACTGACATGTCCTGTGATGGTACGCCATCTTTCCCCAATAGTTTGATGATACTTGTCTCTGCAGCATCATTACTGCCTTCTTTAGCGGTGTGCTACAGCCAACAGAAGAGAACCGCTTTGCATCTGATGGTAGGATGTGGCTGAGTACTAAAGATTTCAGGGAGATTCGTTTTCGACACCGCTTGGCATGCGTGAAAGGTGTGGGTCAGATGTCATAATCCAGCACTGACGTTATCAATGTGGGCCTGTAAGATCCCAATCCTGAAAGCACTAGCAACTACAGAGTAGTGTAATGTTGCGTGATTTTCCTGCTGTTGGAGGAAAAAGCGGTCTGTGGACTGCTGCTATTAGACCCTGGACACGGTGATAGTGATGACATTGATAGCACCGGCATGCTACCACTAGGCTGGGGGCAGTGGGCTGATAGTCCTGGTTAAGGTGCCATTGAAGATGTCGATAGCACTGCCCAGCTACCTTTAGGCCGGGGGCAGTAACCTGATTGCCCAGGCTGAGGTGACAGTAATGAAGTTGACGGCACCACCCTGCTACTGCCATGATGAGGTGATGCAAACGTCGATGCTCGCATCAGTGAAGGGTCCGGCAACACTATGTTGAGTGCAGCTCCATCTGCAGTGGAAAAAGAAGCGAAACTGATAAGTACCACACAGGGATACAAGCAACAGAAATGCACATCACTCAGTGATAATTAAATTCTGATATTCAGGTCATGGTTAGTTGGTTAGTTGACAGTAAGTACTTTCAACCAGTGAGGATTGGTTGACAGCAGTGAGGTCGTCGACACCGCCTTGCCTCTCATAGGTGGTAGCTTGGTGGTCCAAACAATAAAACAGAGTTAATTATAAAAGAAACGACACATACACACATATTATACATAATTAGAGATGTACTGACATCATAAACAGCAATAGTCTTCTTCTTCGAGCTCATCGCTGCTTCTGGCTGCACTTCATGAAGAATAGCAAATGATGGTGTACATGCAATCACATTATGATAAAAAAGAATATCAAAGGTTGAGGAGCTGAGCTTGCACGGTATTGTCTGTAGAATGTTTACTATTTTTGTTTTCCGGATTTGACTTCCTACGAAATTCAAAGATGGTGGCGTCGCTCAGCTTAATATCTTTTTTTTCGGACCATGCTCTGGTGTCAAGTTTTCATACTGTCAAAGTATCTTACTCACTACAGAGCAGCACCCTCGAATGGTTGATAAATTCTACTGGTAAGTTTGAGTATTATGTTTCTTATGGACCTTATGCTGGTTGTGACATCGTCCAAATGTTTTAGACAAGAATAATTTGTTGTAAAAATATCTGAACACCGAGTAATTGTGTAGTTTACGCTGATCTGACGTCATAACAAAGTTTGGATACTTTAAATTAATTTCCCGTCATAATAAATACTCGAAAAATGAACATATTCCTTCAAAGCAGTTGGAAACTCGAGGAACGAGGCACAGAATGCTGGAATGGTGGACTTGCTGTGTCTGTGTTCCCAGAATGATAACAAAACACTGAAGAAAAATATAACACGCGCACTGTGTTTGATACAAAAGAGTCCCACACATTGGTGCAGGGTGTGCGGGGAGAGGGATGTAGAGATTGGGAGATGGCTTTAAGGGTCCCAGAAATTCGTCCCTGTTTGCCTCCTGGGTTCATCTTCTCATTGTTTTCAGAAGATTGATGTAGGTGGATGTTTTGCAGTGGCACGTCTCATTAACATGATGTATTTCCGGTTCTTGATTGTCTCTCAGCCCTGTAGGCTTGCCATTGATAAGCTGATATTTTATTTTGTTATAGGCTGTTGCATTACCAGATGCGTTCCGGTCGTAGTTTGTAACGTACGATGCATTCAGAGGTGCCTATTGCTCCACATTCACAAGTGTCTGTGGTGCACTGTCGCACTTTTAGTATCTGGAATAAACCATGTCCGTTTATAAAAAGGGAGACAGGGATAATGTTGACAATTATAGACCTATTTCCATGCCATCGGTGTTTTCTAAAGTTATCGAGACGGTTGTATATACAAGGTTACTGGAGCATTTAAATTCACATAATTTGCTGTCAAATGTACAGTTTGGTTTTAGAAATGGTTTAACAACTGAAAATGCTGTATTCTGTTTTCTCTGTGAGGTTTTGGATGGATTAAATAAAAGGTTGCGAACGGTAGGTGTTTCTTGACCACAAAATATTACTGCAGAAGTTGGACCTTTATGGAGTAAGGGGAGTAGCTTACAATTGGTTCGCCTCTTACTCTAAGAACAGAAAGCAGAAGGTAATTCTCCGCAATATTGAGAGTGTTAGTGATGTTCAGTGCCAATGGGGCACCGTTAAGTAGGGCGTTCCTCAAGGGTTGGTGCTGGGACCACTGCTGTTTCTTATTCATATAAATGATATGCCTTCTAGTATTACAGGTGATTCAAAAATATTTCTGTTTGCTGATGACACCAGCTTGGTAGTGAAGGATCTTGTGTGTAATATTGAAACAGTATCAAATAATGTAGCTCATGAAATAAGTTCGTGGCTTGTGGAAAATAATTTGATGCTTAATCAGAGTAAGACTCAGTTTTTACAGTTTCTAACTCACAATTCAACAAGAACCGAAATTTTGATCGGACAGAATGGGCTTATTATAAGCGAGACGGAACAGTTCCAATTCCTAGGCGTTCGGATAGATAGTAAGCTGTTGTGGAAAGCCCCTGTTCAGGTTCTTGTTCAGAAACTAAATGCTGCTTTATTTACCGTTAGAACAGTATCTGAAATAAGTGACAGTTCAACATGAAAAGTAGTCTACTTCGCATATTTTCATACGTTTATGTCATATGGTATTATTTTTGGGGTAATTCTTCTGACTCAAAAAGGATATTGTTGGCTCAAAAACGAGCTGTTCGAGCTATGTGTGGTGTAAGTTCGAGAACCTCTTGTCGACACCTATTCAATAGTCTGGGAATTCTGACATTGCCCCCACAGTATATATTTCCTTTAATGTCGTTTGTTGTTAGCAATATTAGCTTATTCCCAGGAATTAACAGCTTTCACTCAGTTAATACTAGGCAGAAACCAAATCTGCATGTGGAATGCAGTTCCTTGACTCTTGTGCAGAAAGTAGTGAAGGATTCTGCTGCATCCATTTTCAATAAGGTACCACAAGAACTCAAAAATCTTAGCAGTAGCCCAAACACTTTTAAGTCTAAACTGAAGAGTTTCCTCATGGCTCACTCCTTCTGTTCTGTCGAGGAGCTCCTGGAAGAGCTGAAAAATGATGCAAATTCCATTGTTCATTTTCTTTATTTAAACTTACGAATTGTTGCCTGAATATGTAACTTATATTTCATTTTATCTGTTTCTACTATCGTGTTGTAATATCATATACTGACTCGTTCCATGACCATGGAGACTTCTCCTTAATTTGGTCCCACGGAACAATAAATAAATAAATAAATAAATAAAAATCAGTGTATAGCTCTCGTGATCAGAAGGAAGTATGTTATTATTGTTATTTATTTTACGTTAGGAAAGAATTGCTACCTATAGCCCACAGTAGCGAGTAAGATTGCATTGTGGTTCGTTCTTACTGCACCTAGTGGCAGCTTGTTTGATCAATTGTTGCTACTCCTATTTTACTTATGGTTTTTATGTCTCTCTAGCTGACGAGTCTACATGTGCATGAAAATCTTACTTTTCGTCAATGTTAATTCCAAGATATCGATAGAATCGTATCATTGATATTCTTTCACCTCGTATTTTAATTCCACTCCTGAACCTTTCTTTTATTTCTACTGATTCTACTGATGTAAATGCTGGGGAATCCATCTGAGTTCGCTATCGGGCTCCATCACATAAATCACAACACGTATATATGCGACTTACATGACCTATACGTCGACATCTAATGCCACATACCTCCAAAAACCTACAAACCAACTGTCGGAATCCTAACAAGTAGTATCACTTATGTACTTCGTTCCAAAGACGAACAAGCAAGCTGTTAAGCAGATGGTCATAATATTTTGGCCCATCAGTGTATTTGTTAACAACGTGTTAAACAATAATTTCATGTATTGGTGTATGTCACTTGTTTGTTAAGTAAACTGACAACTTTTCAGTAGCAGCTTTAATACAATATTCGCCACACAACAATAGGAACATCGTCTCTGAGCATAATTAGCTTCAGAAACTTCACGGACCCTAGTGGGGAATAGGTGCATATCTGACATATTTGTCAAAGTACTTGTTTTTATCTCCTCTAAACATTTTAAAATGCATAGCCTGTATAGCTTTACTGGTCAAATAGTTAAAAGTCTTTCTCTCTTTGCTACTTATTTTTCGATGGTCTTACTGTATTTTATTAGTTATAGCGTAAATGCATATTTCTCGTCGTATGTATACATTCTGGAATCGGTCCAGTCTGTGCTACATTTAACTTTCAGCCTGAACTTTATTTCAACTACCTTTTTACTCTACTCCCAACATTAAGACATGACCCAGTTTCAATGTGCTGTAACGTACCAGGTTATACCAGAAGTGTCAACTCGTTATTTCATGTTACATGCCAGTAACTATTGGAAAAAGATGGTAGATTAATTTATATTCGGAGTTTACTGAAGTCAACTGTGGTGATGTAGATATCACTGTGTATTTACCCTGTAATTTAAATTGACGTAACTACAATAAATACCAGTTTGAAAGGGTAACATGATTACATTAACAGTAAAAGCAGGAAACAGTAACCCATGTAGAGAACCAAGATGAAATATCAATTTTGAGGTAACTTACAACAAATAAAGAATAACGCAATAATGATTTCTTATAACAACGGTATTTCTATATTATCACGATGAATTGATGTGTGTGGATATAATCTAGAGAATAGACTTAGGAAGGTCGAAGTAGAGATATTTCCTACTGGTTTGGAAGAGTTCTGAAACTCAATGTGGTCGTCAGGTTTCACTTTCTGGCATTACTGCTCGTACACATGGAACTAACAGTGTCCAGGACGGATAATACGTGTTATTATCCATTCTCCTGAATTACTGGTGGCTGAATATGAATCACACTAGTAGTTCGTTTTTTCTACATGTGATCCGGAAAGTATGTCACTTTTGTTACACATAACAAGTAACTGCAGTCACTGTATGAATTAAACTTCAATCTTTTTTCAGGAATATAAGTAAACAAGTTCTTTTATATTAGTAGAGTAACCGGCTTACAAGCTTAATTAGACATCTAGTGTTCTATATTTTCTTGCGCTTCACTCGTGGTGTACGTGAAAGCAGCAAAGAATACTTGAAGAATACAGTGATTCGGTTCGCGTTTTGTCAGATATGTACAAGATATGTAGGCGCTTTATTTGAATACGGAAAAGCTATTACCGTATCTTTAGTGTGTAAAAGCTATGTACGCACTTCATTTGAAAACGGAAAAAGTATTAGCATGCCTTTAGTGTCTCCAAATTGAACCTTCTTCTTGATTATGTTTGTAATGAAATGATATCAAAAGGCAATTGAGTAACTACTGTGTGAGATGTCGCAATCACATATGAGACACTTTGAATTCATAATCAACTGTTCAATATCTTAATGAGGGTATCACATGACCAAGCATTTGGCCACTGTAGTTGAAAACGTTGGGCTGCAACCGCTGCCATCTGACACGGCACTTAAGTGGTGTGAAGTCCATATTAAGAGACGTCCTCGTGTGCAGTATGAAGATAAAGAATTTGGCTTCTTCAGAGCTGACAGATAATAATAACCATTTTCACAGCACAGGCCAACAGATGATGTAGAGAAAAAATAATAATTGTTGAGAATTTTCTGTTTATACCGGTCTATAGAATGAACATGAGAGTGGTCCATAACATGCATATTTCAATTTTTTTTAAATCAGCCTACAAGTCACTGTCTTTTTTAACCAATAATAATTCAATGATATCAAGCAGCTCAAGAGGGTACTTTTATTAGAGACTTACCACAGTGATTAACACTTATTGACAAGGAATCTTGATTACACAGGATCAGTTTAAGCTTTGGCGTCTTCGTTTATTGAAATTACCGTTCGTAAAACTGTAACTACATTGATTAGGAAACTAGGTTTTGGTTTGGAATAAATTCCTAATTTCTGTTTATGATCATTTCAACAACTATATGGGACAGACCCTCAACTGATCTTTCCCGAAAATGTAAATAACATAAATATAATCATAAATTGTACAGCCTGAAAGAAATTCGCCTAAGGGAATAGAGTAATGAATTTTTGTAATTATGAAGTTTGCCCTCTCTTCGAAGCTCGTACTAGCAAGCGGCGACAAATTATTATTTGTGACTGGCAAGGTACATGTACAAAACTCCGTGAAAAGTGTCATTGATTAAGGTAATGATATCATATTAGGAACAGTCGTAACTGAACTGCCTCTTATACTATCTGGAGTTACGTTACCTCAATCAATTCAGAGGGATGTAAGGCTGCTACTGTACGGACTACAGACTCAAATAGATGTTATGTTACCAGGTACATTTATCCTACTTGGTTATGTACGTTGCAATACACTACAAACTGTATGTAGGACTATGGTTCACTTATTTCAGTAGAAGTAACATACTCTTGGATTAAAATGCCACGCAGATGTCTTGGATCTTGACTTGGAGTGCTTTTGTAGCTGTTTGTGATAGAATTACTTTATCTTGCAACTTCAGGTCGCATTGATGAGGCTGGAAACTATAATCAGGATTAAGTGGCCATAATGGTGTTCAGGATATATTACCTAAGAATCCTCCCAAACAATCAACTTTATTAAAATTGAAATGACGTCAGTTGAAAGATTTTACTTTTGTAAAGGTTTGTATTATAAATTATTAGATCAAAGATCACTTAAATGTATATCAAATATTCACATTCCCGGTTTCGACGAACAGCTGCCATATTCAGATGTGACAAAATCCACTACAAAGCTTCGTACAGGTATATAACTAAAACTGTTAGGAACTTCACACATCATGAAGTCAACTAAATTATTTCAATTAATATATATATATATATATATATATATATATATATATATATATATGTGTGTGTGTGTGTGTGTGTGTGTGTGTGTGTGTGTGTGTGTAATATTAAAATCGTGATAAAATTTACCATACGTCGATGTAACATGTAGTCATTGAAATACTTTAGTTAACCTCATGATGAATACACATCCTATTGGCACATGGTAAAAAGGCTGAATTTTGCCATGTTTCTACCATGTGACAGTATTATGTATTTTAACTGAAATGGTTTAGTGAACATCATGATTTTCGATGTGCCTTACTGTTTTCTTTATATCTGTAGCAAACTTTGAAGTGCATTTTATCAGATCGGAAAATGTCAGATGTTTTCTTAAGCCTACAATATGAATTATTTTTATATACACTCCTGGAAATGGAAAAGAGAACACATTGACACCGGTGTGTCAGACCCACCATACTTGCTCCGGACACTGCGAGAGGGCTGTACAAGCAATGATCACACGCACGGCACAGCGGACACACCAGGAACCGCGGTGTTGGCCGTCGAATGGCGCTAGCTGCGCAGCATTTGTGCACCACCGCCGTCAGTGTCAGCCAGTTTGCCGTGGTATACGGAGCTCCATCGCAGTCTTTAACACTGGTAGCATGCCGCGACAGCGTGGACGTGAACCGTATGTGCAGTTGACGGACTTTGAGCGAGGGCGTATAGTGGGAATGCGGGAGGCCGGGTGGACGTACCGCCGAATTGCTCAACACGTGGGGCGTGAGGTCTCCACAGTACATCGATGTTGTCGCCAGTGGTCGGCGGAAGGTGCACGTGCCCGTCGACCTGGGACCGGACCGCAGCGACGCACGGATGCACGCCAAGACCGTAGGATCCTACGCAGTGCCGTAGGGGACCGCACCGCCACTTCCCAGCAAATTAGGGACACTGTTGCTCCTGGGGTATCGGCGAGGACCATTCGCAACCGTCTCCATGAAGCTGGACTACGGTCCCGCACACCGTTAGGCCGTCTTCCGCTCACGCCCCAACATCGTGCAGCCCGCCTCCAGTGGTGTCGCGACAGGCGTAAATGGAGGGACGAATGGAGACGTGTCGTCTTCAGCGATGAGAGTCGCTTCTGCCTTGGTGCCAATGATGGTCGTATGCGTGTTTGGCGCCGTGCAGGTGAGCGCCACAATCAGGACTGCATACGACCGAGGCACACAGGGCCAACACGCGGCATCATGGTGTGGGGAGCGATCTCCTACACTGGCCGTACACCACTGGTGATCGTCGAGGGGACACTGAATAGTGCACGGTACATCCAAACCGTCATCGAACCCATCGTTCTACCATTCCTAGACCGGCAAGGGAACTTGCTGTTCCAACAGGACAATACACGTCTGCATGTATCCCGTGCCACCCAACGTGCTCTAGAAGGTGTAAGTCAACTACCCTGGCCAGCAAGATCTCCGGATCTGTCCCCCATTGAGCATGTTTGGGACTGGATTAAGCGTCGTCCCACGCGGTCTGCACGTCCAGCACGAACGCTGGTCCAACTGAGGCGCCAGGTGGAAACGACATGGCAAGCCGTTCCACAGGACTACATCCAGCATCTCTACGATCGTCTCCATGGGAGAATAGCAGCCTGCATTGCTGCGAAAGGTGGATATACACTGTACTAGTGCCGACATTGTGCATGCTCTGTTGCCTGTGTCTATGTGCCTGTGGTTCTGTCAGTGTGATCATGTGATGTATCTGACCCCAGGAATGTGTCAATAAAGTTTCCCCTTCCTGGGACAATGAATTCACGGTGTTCTTATTTCAATTTCCAGGAGTGTATTTAAGTAATAAAATTATGTCACTTTCAGCGAATGATTTTTATGTACTCATTACATCTCAGCTCCGTTTTAATTTAAGTTCCTGCTGGACACACAAAAACATATTTCTCAGAGAAAGTCACTGTTCCAAAAAGAGATGCTGTTAACATGTTTGTGCTCCGCTCGACAGCGGATAAGGATAGTGAACTGAGACCTCGAACTCTGATGTAAATTTTATATCTCTGACTACACTGCAAGCTTAATAATGCAGTCCCGGCTGGTGTAGTCAGAGATATAAGATGTACATGAAAGTAACATTTACATTGTTGGATAGAATATAACAACAGAATAGTTGGAACCAGCAATAATTCTAGACATGATGCTATTCTGAAAAGAATACATAGTCATGTGCGACAAGTAAAAACTGTGAAAATTGCCTATTAATTTGCATTTTTCATTTTTGCTCAATATTTTTGCTTTCCTTAAATCGCGCCATTATGTGGGCACTGCTTCGGTGTTTAAGCTACAGTCAGTTTCGATTCGTCACAGTAAACTCCTTTAGCTGTGAGTTAGCAGCCTGTTTCAGGTCTTATCCTCACGTTTGTGTTCTATTTCCATACACGAATGGGTAGGGCGTGGCTTGTAGTAGTGTAGATAACAGATCTCTCTGTATTTAATTTAAATTCTCATACTTGCAGTAGCTATTGCCCTTCATATATCTGGCTTTAGGGCTGCAGAAACTCCCTTTGCTTGCAACCGTCTACAGGTGAAGCTCTCGCACGCTTATCTGGACCCAGCCATCACTCACAGTGCGGTTTTCAAGGTAGAAGACCACACAAATAGCCGGGTGAACGTTTCAGACTCAATCCTGCCGGTATCTGGACGATAGGACGGAAGGACGAACGAAGGAGTGTCCAGCGCTTCCAATTGAGGCCAATAATGGTAAGGGTGAGAATTACAACTCTTAGTAAATTTTCGGCGGAGTCTTCAGCTGACTACTGGCCGATACGCCTTTGTGTTTGGTCTTCAGACTCTGTTACACAATCTAAACACGTGGATCTGAAAAATTTCCTGATTGTGCCTCTCTGTGGGAACGCAGGACAGAGTTCACACCAAAACCCCGGAATCTCCAGCCCAGGGCAACAGTCTGTTCTCGTTTCCGTAAACACGATGCTCGTTGGAAGATAGATTATTAACTTGTAGTTGGGAACTTGTGAATCGACTCGCAAATCCCTCATTCAAGTAGCACTTACCCCCTTTATGGGACTGCCTAGAAAAAGTGAGTGGAAATCGCTGAAAAATGTCTACACAGGCACTCTTACATTTACTTTGGGTCTGGAAGTCATTCACGATTCCGCACTTGTCCGTGTTTTCTTGATTCCAATCTTCTCCTGTGTCTTAGAAGTTCAAGAGTAAACTTACTCTGTACTCGGCAATCGTTAAGATAATGACATCTGCGATTTCAGATCACACCATTCTAGGCCACACCACACATCTGCCAGCCACTGCAGCACGACTCACGGCGACCAGTCAGCAGTGATCTCTGACCGTGACTGCAAGCTTCGGAAATCGTGACATAACAAGTCGGGAGGGAAGGTGCTTTCCGTCTTATGGTCATAGCCAGCACGCTCAGCTGTGATCGATTTACTTGAAGCTTTAGAATCGCGCGATGTTATGCTTCGATTACATTACACTACAAGAATTGCTTTCTTACTCCAATTCAACACAACGAACTTACTTAGGGCAAAGAGCAAACTAAAAAAGAAAAAAGAAAATAGAATCAATTAGAAAAAGGCCACATAAATAAACTCTCAGACTCGGTAGTGTAAGCTGCCTAAACTTTAAATTCAGAATATTTGTGACATAAAATGTTGTGTCTAGACAAGACAGTCTAGACACAAGGCGAGGAAACCGAAAGAGCACGCGTCAACTCACGCCGACTGGCGTGAAGTCTGGAACAGGATACGTAATGAATGCTATAAAGAAAAGTACGTAACTGCGGTTATAATTAACTTTAATCCATCATTTGTATACAGCATTCTTGATGATACAAGTGAGACTCTCTCTAGAAATGGTTAATGGCGCCTTGCTAGGTCGTAGCCATGGAGCTATTCTAACTATCTCTCGGCAAATGAGAGAAAGGCTTCGTCAGTGTAGTCGCTAGCAACGTCGTCGTACAACTGGGGCGAGTGCTAGTACGTCTCTATAGACCTGCCGTGTGGTGGCGCTCGGTCTGCAATTACTGACAGTGGCGACACGCGGGTCCGACATGTACTAATGGACCGCGACCGATTTAAAGCTACCACCTAGCAAGTGTGGTGTCTGGCGGTGACACCACATAAAACATTTACAAAATTAGCTAAAACTGGAAACGCAAGAAATTAAATCATTACATACTGGATTCAATGTACGGATCTGGTTACCAAACCTGTAAACGACACCTGAAATCTGCTTTGCACTATTGTTTCCAACGGTATGGACAGGAATTTCTAAATCAAACATAAAATAAAATAATTACCACACACGAAATACTTCACTAAATCAGTGTCTTAATGTACGACATCGTTAAACAAAACTCACCCAAGCTCAGGACTGTATGTGTGACCTTTAAGCAACAAATGGGGAAGCAGTTAACATCACTTAAACGTGATAAAACGAATACGTTACCCAAACATGTAGAGATCAGCACGAGCATCAAAAAGTATCTGTAAAACAAATGAAACTTTAATCCAGATTGGGGAGCACATCAATAAATATTAAAGGCTCACATCTAAAATTTTTAATAACTACACTAACTGTTAGCTACTCTCTACTGAAAAAAAATTACGACCAGGCACAGCTTTCAATTTATGGCTCTATAATATGCTTCCTTCCCCCCAAGAACCATGGACCTTGCCGTTGGTGGGGAGGCTTGCGGGCGACAGCGATACAGATAGCCGTACCGTAGGTGCAACCACAACGGAGGGGTATCTGTTGAGAGGCCAGACAAACGTGTGGTTCCTGAAGAGGGGCAGCAGCCTTTCCAGTAGTGGCAGGTCTGGATGATTGACATCTGGCCTTGTAACACTAACCAAAACAGCCTTGCTGTGCTGGTACTGCGAACGGCTGAAAGCAAGGGGAAACTACGGCCGCAATTTTTCCCGAGGGCATGCAGCTTTACTGTATGACTAAATGATGATGGCGTCCTCTTGGCTGAAATATTCCGGAGGTAAAATAGTCCCCCATTCGGATCTCCGGGCGGGGACTACTCAAGAGGACGTCGCTATCAGGAGAAAGAAAACTGGCGTTCTGCGGATCGGAGCGTGGAATGCCAGATCCCTTAATCGGGCAGGTAGGTTAGAAAACATAAAAAGAGAAATTGATAGGTTAAAGTTAGGTATAGTGGGAATTAGTGAAGTTCGGTGGCAGGAGGAACAAGAATTCTGGTCAGGTTATAAATATAAGATCAAATAGAGGTAATGCAGGAGTCGGTTTAATAATGAATAAAAAATAGGAGTGCGGGTAAGCTACTGCAAACAGCATAGTGAATGCATTATTGTGGCCAAGATAGACACGAAGCCCACGCCTACTACACTAGTACAAGTTTATATGCCAACTAGCTCTGCAGATGACGAAGAAATTGAAGAAGTGCATGACGAAATAAAAGAAATGATTCTGATAGTGAAGGGAGACGAAAATTTAATAGTCATGGGTGACTGAAATTCGGTAGTAGGAAAAGGGAGAGAAGGAAACATAGTAGGTGAATATGGATTGGGGCTAAGAAATGAAATGGAAGCCCCCTGATAGAATTTTGCACAGAGCACAACTTAATCATAGCTAACACTTGGTTCAAGAATCATATAAGAAGGTTGTATACATGGAAGAAGCCTGGAGATGCGGACAGGTTTCAGATAGATTACATAATGGTAAGACAAGGATTTAGGAACCAGGTTTTAAATTGTAAGACATTTCCAGGGGCTGATGTGGACTCTGATCACAATCTATTCGTAATGAGCTGTAGATTAAAACTGAAGAAACTGCAAAAAGGCGGGAATTTAAGGAGATGGGACCTGGATAAACTGAAAGAACCAGAGGTTGTGCAGAGTTTCAGGGAGAGCAAAAGGGAACAACTGACAGGAATGGGGGAAAGAAATACAGTAGAAGAGGAATGGGTAGCTTTGGGAGATGAAGTAGCGAAGGCAGCAGAGGACCTAGTAGGTAAAAAGATGAGGGCTAGTAGAAATTCTTGAGTAACAGAATAAATACTGATTTTAATTGATGAAAGGAGAAAACATAAAAATGCAGTAAATGAAGCAGGCAAAAAGGAATACAAACGTCTCAAAAACGAGATCGACAGGAAGTGCAAAATGGCTAAGCAGGGATGGCTAGAGGACAAATGTAAGGATGTAGATCGTTATCTCACTAGGGGTACGATAGAGACTGCCTACAGGAAAATTAAAGACACCTTTGGAGAAAAGAGAACGACTTGTATGAATATCAAGAGCTAAGATGGAAACCCAGTTCTAAGCAAAGAAGGGAAAGCAGAAAGGTGGAGGCAGTATATAGAGGGCCTATACAAGGGCCATGTACTTGAGGACAATATTATGGAAATGGAAGAGGATGTAGATGAAGATGAAATGGGAGATACGATACTGGGTGAAGAGTTTGACAGAGCACTGAAAGACCTGAGTCGAAACAAGGCCCCGGGAGTAGACAACATTCCATTAGAACTACCGACGGCCTTGGAAGAGCCAGTCCTGACAAAATTCTACCATCTGGTAAGCAAGATGTATGAGACAGGCGAAATTCCCTCGGACTTCAGGAAGGATATAATAATTCTAATCCCAAAGAAAGCAGGTGCTGACAGATGTGAACATTACCGAACAATCAGTTTCATAAGTCACAGATGCAAAATACTAATGCGTATTCTCTACAGACGAATGGAAAAACTGGTAGAAGCTGACCTCGGGGAAGATCAGTTTGGATTCCGTAGAAATATTTTAACACTTGAGGCAATACTGACACTACGACTTATCTTAGAAGCTAGATTAAGGAAAGGAAAACCTACGTTTCTAGCATTTGTAGACTTAGAGAAAGCTTTTAACAATGTTGACTGGAATACTCTCTTTCAAATTCTGAAGGTGGCAGGGGTAAAATACAGGGGGCGAAAGGCCATTTACAATTTGTACAGAAACCAGATGACAGTTATAAGAGTCGAGGGGCACGAAAGGGAAGCAGTGGTTGGGAAGGCAGTGAGACAGGGTTGTAGCCTATCCCCGACGTTATTCAATTTGTATATTGAGCGAGCAGTGAAGGAAACAAATGAAAAATTTGGACTAGGTATTAAAATTCATGGAGAAGAAATAAAAACTTTAAGGGGCTCCGGAACGCTCTATACTTGCAATGTTAAAATAACGCTTATAAATTACATCTTTCCTCACAAAGTATTTGAGGTAGGAAGTTGAACTTTTTACAGATTATTTATTGGAATATGGGCTACAACTTAACACAAGGATTTTACAAAATTTTAGTTCAGTTATTAAAAAGGATTTTTTTCAATTGTAATGAAGATTCACAACATTTTTTTGCAATTTTTCATTTATATATTCAAAAATATACAGTTTTTTGGAAAAAGGCTGTGTTAAATTATGCTGAAGGTACTGTGTAACATTTACTGAAAGTTTGAAACAAATATGTTTGGAAGATCCTTAGAAAACATGTAATTAGTATGAGAAAATAAAAGTTTTGGGAATCGAGCGACAAAGATTGGATTAACTTTTTAGTGCATTCCAGGTCCATAGGATGGATTATCTTCATCCTTTGCAAACTCCTCCTCCAGCTTCCTCTTGTTCCTCCTCCTGTTTACTCTTGCTTGTATTTCTAGACTCTTTACAGCCCTGTCTGCAGCCCGAAGGCATTCCTTGTCTAAAGCAAGCATCGCTCGTACCATGTTAGAACCTATCTTCATTCCCATATTTCTAAATACCTTGCACCTTACAATGTTGCCATCATTGAAAGTCGCAACAGCATCATACACACCAAAGTGAAGTGTTTCTATTCCAACAAATACAGTCTTGGGGATTCTCGACCATATAACACTATTTACACTTTCATTGGGGTTTTGAGTTTTTCCGTGAATACACTTTTTCAATAGTTCAGGTGCTGCTAAGTCTCTGAAAATAGGTTTTATCACCTCCATTATTGCATGAGGCAGACCTGATGAACACGGACGTTAATAATAACACCATTTAACAGCAGTTTAACAGCGCCACAGTGGGTCACGCCCATGTAGAACACATTTCAAAAAAAAAAAAAAATTAAAAATAGTTATATTCTTCGGAATTGAATACATTATATATCTATTAAAAGGTAATAGTCTGCAGATTCCGAAAACGCAAAAAGTAAAAATTGAACTTTTCATGATTTTGAGCCTTTCCGGTGCCCCTTAAGGTTCGCCGATGAAATTGTTTTTCTGTCAGACTTGGAAGAGCAGTTGAACGGAATGGACAGTATTATGAAAGGAGGGTATAAGATGAACATCAACAAAAGCAAAACAAGGATAATGCAATGTAGTCGAATTAAGTCGGGTGATGCTGAGGGAATTAGATTAGGAAATGAGACACTTAAAGTACTAAAGGATTTTTTTCTATTTGGGGAGCAAAGTAACTGATGATGGTCGAAGGAGAGAGGATATAAAATGTAGACTGGCAATGGCAAGGACAGCGTTTCTGAAGAAGAGACATTTGTTAATATCGAGTATTGATTTAAGTGTCAGGAAGTCGTTTCTGAAAGTATTTGTATGGAGCGCAGCCATGTATGGAAGTGAAACATGGACGATAACTAGTTTGGACAAGAAGAGAATAGAAGCTTTCGAAATGTGGTGCTACAAAAGAATGCTGAAGTTTAGATGGGTAGATCATATAACTAATAAGGAGGTATTGAATAGGATAGGGGAGAAGGGAAGTTTGTGGCACAACTTAACTAGAAGAAGGGATAGGTTGGTAGGGCATGTTTTGAGGCATCAAGGAATCACCAATTTAGTATTGGAGGGCCGCGTGGAGGGTAAAAATCGTAGAGGAAGACCAAGAGATGAATACGCTAAACAGATTCAGAAGGATGTAGGCTGCAAGAGGTACTGGGAGATGAAGAAGCTTGCACGGGATAGAGTAGCATGGAGAGCGGCACAAAGCCAGTCTCAGGACTGAAGACCACAACAACAACATAATATGCTTCAAATTAATAACAGACAAATAAATCTGTCTATCGTTAGGCACTACTACTTTACAATTTCAGAAGGAACAATCTTTCTTTTCAAAACGAATAACGCAGTACAAGCAGCACAACAAGGTACCATATCACTGCATGGAAACAAATTCCTAATATCTTACTACAATTAAAACATAACACTGACGATGGTAAGGGGGTGCATCACTTTCAGCCATTTATCTGACAGCGAAGGAAATCATTCACATGTAAACTGGTCGGTGCTTACCATTTTGAAACTGGTAGCGTTGTTGCCTCCTCAGCAACTGCGAAGACAAGACATAACAGACGCCTTTATATGTCATTATTGAATCCACAAAACTCTACTTTGGACTGAGAACACCACCGTACACTCTGCCTGTGCCAGTTGGCCCCAACTAAAGTTCAATATGGCAATGGACACGCAGCACAGTCACCTCAAAAAGACTGGTACAACTTCGCCAACTCAAAACGAAACAATTCAAGACCGGCTAACACTCCAGGCAAGGCAAAAGGCAGAGTGCGGCAACAGGCCCTCCAAGCCCTTGTCCTAAATCCATAAACTTAACTGCAGCTTGTGAGAGTCGATCACCAATTTTTCATACACATTCTACATTACTAGTAATAAGGGTGTGAGAGTTTCTGCACACAGCATGACATATGCATAGGCTGGTGCATCAGAGCTTCTAGCAAATGATGACTAGGGGGTACATTAGACAACTAGACATTACAGAAATTGTCACCGCTATACTTCACGTAGAAGCAGTCTATCGGCTGTATATGTGCGTTATGTTCTGGACACGAGTAAATAAATAAATCTTTGTTTAGGAATTTAAGTAAACAAGTTCTTTCGCATCGGTAGAATAGCCTGCTTACTAGACATCTGGTGTTCTATATTTTCTTGCACTTGACTGGTGGTTTACGTGAAAATAGTAAAGAATACTTGAAGAATACAGTGACTCGTGTCCCGTTCTGCCAAATATGTACAAGATATGTAGGCACTTTATTTGAACACGGAAAAGCTATTAACGTGGCTTTACTGTGTAACAACTATTCAGGTACTTTATTTGAAAACGGTATAGCTATTAATGTGTATTTAGTGTCTCCAAAAAGAACCTTCTTCTTGATTATGTTTGTGATGAAATATATCAAAAGGCAATCGAGTAACTACTGTGTGAGTTGTCGCAATCACATATGAGTCACTTGGAATTCATAATCAACTGTTTAATATCTTAATGAGCGTATCACGTGACCGAGCATTTGGCCACTGAAGTGGAAAACGTTGGGCCGCAATCACTGTCATCTGATCCGGTACTTAAGGTGTTGCGAAATCCAATTTAGAGACGTCCTGGTGTGCAGTAGAAAGATAAAGAATTTGGCTTCTTCAGAGCTGATAGATAATAATAGCCATTTCCACAGCACAGGGCAATAGGTGACGCTGAGAAAAAATAATAATTGTTGAGAATTTTCTGTGTATACCGGTCTATAGAATGAACATGAGAGCGGTCCATAACATGCATATTTCAATTTTTTATTTTAATTTTGCCTACAACTGACGGTCTTCACTGATATCAAACAGCTAAAGAGGGTACTTTTATTAGTCTTACCACAGTGATTAACACTGATTTACAAGAAGTCTTCATTACATATGAGCAGTTATAGCCTTTGGCGTCTTCGTTTATAGAGAAGACTGTTCTTAAAACTGTAAATAGATTGTTAGGAAACTAGGTTTTGGTTTTGGATCGTTAGAATAAATTCTTAATTTCTGTTTATGAACATTTCAACTATATGGGACAGACCCTTAACTAAACCTTCCCCAAAATGTAAATAACATAAGGATAATCATAAATTGTATAGCCAGACAGAAATTCGCCAAAGAGAATAAAGTAATGAATTTTTGTAATTCGAAAGATTGCCCTCTCTTCAAAGCTCGTACTAGCAAGCAACGACAAGTTATTATTTGTGACTGGCAAGGTACATTAAGAAAACTCCTTGAAAAGTGCCAGAGACTAAGGTAAATATCTCATATCGGAGCAGTCGGAACTCAACTGCCTCCTATGTCGTCTTGAGCTATGTTACCTAAATCAATTCAGAGGGATCTAAGGCTGTTACTGTACGGACTACAGACTCAAGTAGATGTTGTGTTTCCGGGTACATTTATCCTACTTGTTTATATATTCGCAATACACTACAAACTGTAACTTTGACTATGGTTCACTTATATCAATCTAAGTAACGTACTACTGGATTAAATTACGACGCAGATATCTTGGATCTTGAGTTAGGCTTAAAGTGCTTTTGCGGAAAGACAGTGAAGATGTAAAACAGTGCACAGCCTTTTAGTACATTAAATGACTACGAAGGTTATGACTAGGAAGAGGAAATATTCTGGGGAGTCTAATACAACACGTTTCTTTTCTCCGCTAATCTGCAACGTATTTCTAGAGCATGAAAATGGTTAGTAATTTGACTGTTTAATTTGTAATATTTCTTGTTGTTTTATTTGTATAGTAGTTTGTCAAGGGAAATGCTGGCATATTCTGGACCTCACAAAGAGACAGTAAAGGGTTTTTTTCTTTACATTGTTTTTGTGATTTCAGCGGACTGATTACAAATCCAGCCTGACACGTATACTTTAAATGCAACTTTTGCATTTTAATCCCTGTACTTTTGCTAAGTTTTGCATTTTTGTATTGTTGTTTATTGTTGTTTTACGTTTTTATTACACTCAGTTGACACTAATGAACAGCTAAACAAACACGTGAAATAGTTTTCATTATTGACAGTGTTTTTTTTCCACACATTTTTCCTCATATTTTACAACGCATAATTAAGTTCACTTTGTTTCTGTCACATATCTGTTACACATTTTCACGAGCCAGTATTACATACAGCGACGTTTGGAATTCCGAGAGTTCACCTTTGCTAACTTGAAATGTGCTGAGATTTGCGATCTCGCGATTTTTCTACTTACTTATAGTTTTTTATGTTTTGCAAATTCCTTTGATTCGCATGCACACCAATGAATAAGCGCAACAATTCATTCAAATTTTGCTTTCCACAATATACAGATTTTACTATTAAATACCACCCCACACAGTGACACTGTTGATGTGTTCAAAGATTTTTGTTTATACCTGTATATTTCATTCTTGTTGTTCGTTCATCTTTCAAGTGAGGAAGTTTTTATGTTAAATGGACATCCATGTTTTAGCTAATAGCCACTGGGATTACTGTGTTGCAATATGAAACAATTTTTACGTTTTCCTTATATCAGTTTCATGTGAAACTTTAGATACACTGGGTGATGAATTAATGTATTAGAATGAAAGATAGACTTCAAGAAGACAAAACAGATGCTCTGTCTACTTTTCTTACTTTTTCATATATTTTTCTCGTTTTTTGACATAGGTTGTCCGGACGAGAGAAACTGTTCGGGAAAGGTCCCACCACATTTCATAGTGAAACTTCTACTGTCAACAATTTTGAATCGGTAGATGATGTGAAGTGGCAGCCTGTTTCAGGAGTGCTCCCCACATTTTTATAATACTTCCATACTTGACACGTATACGAAGTTCTTCAAGCTTCATTTACTTTCTGATTTGATTTTTATTTGCTGACATATCACTTGTACTGCACACTGATTACGTGAGTGCGTAGGGAGTATCTTGTATCGATGTAGACAACCCCTCTCCCTGTACTTAATTTAACATTTCCTACTTCGCTATTCTCCTTAATGTATCTGTCTGTGGGGCATTGTGAACTCTCTTCGCATTGGATGGGCTACAAGGGGAAGCCTTTTCATACTCGCGAAGACCTAGCCATCACTGAAAAGAAAAACTGAGACAGTGGGCCACACAAACAGCCGCGCAAGGCTTTCAGCGCTGATTCTGCCAGTACCTGAACTATAGGGCGGAATGTCAGTCGTAGCAGAGTCCAATAATATCAGTAGCAGAAAGAGGGACCAATAACGCTACGGGTGAGAATTCTGCCTATTACTAAACCTTATGTGGGTCCACAGCTCAGAACTTGCCGATGTTTACTTCAAGGGGGTAATCTATCCTTTTATATCGTCCGGGGTGATAGAATAAACATTAAATTTTCATACCCAAGGATCACCCATTGAGCTAAAGACTGGGTTCAGAGTACATACTGTTTCTCGCGCAGCTGTCTCTTTACATGTACACTGAGGCATTTTGCATCTCTGGAGGTCGGTTTTGGCTACCAGCCAATGAGAAACCTTCGATATTTTAGGACCACGAGGCTTTCCTTAGTTTGAATGCTCAGTCACCTTTCTGTTTCCAGTTACGTTTCTTCTTGAAAGTCTGATGCTGTTTTTCGTCGAGTAGTGCCATCTTAGATTAGGTGGGATGTAAGCTTTCTCTGTTGTTGGTCTGAATTAGTTCGAAATTTCTGCAGTGGTGAACAGATGAGATCTTTTCAGTTACTTGTTGCGGTGACTGTAAGGCGAATGTACAAGTTGCTTCAGAACGGTATTCAAAAGTTCGTAAAATAAATTTGAGGTTACACTACGTCCAGACTCACGTGGATTTGCCCCTGCATGAGTAAATGCAATGGCATACGTAGTTCATTTCCTTGTTAAATGGAATTCGCTTAACGGAGCGATCATAGTATTGTCAATCAGCCGTGTTGTAGATTCATACTTTACACCGCTTCTCGAACTGTAAGTGAGTTATTGCCCTACTGCAATTAGTATATTAGAAGCCTGCCTTTGAATCAATATGACTTTTGTATACCAATCCTGCTGTCTGATACGGTATATATCCATACATGTTCGTAGCATTCTCTTTTCATTATTTGATTTCATCCAAGCTACTTCGATGAATTATTTTTTATTTAAAGCAACTGCACGGTGGCTCCCTGACATATTGAGCACAGCTGTAGAATCGTAATGAGACCAGTAAACATTGGTGAGAGCACAGACAGCTAATTGACCTCATTACGCTTCGAAATTGCAAGCCACCATAAATAAATATTATTTCAGGTTCGGCAAGATACATCGACGGCTGTTGATGAGAACGATCGTTGCTTTGTGACTGTACTGCCAAGTGCATAGGCGTGTTAGTTACATGGGGTCTTGTAATTAAATTGTGAGGTGGAATGTATATTTTGACCTCGCATTCTGTTCTTAATGGTTCAGGGAAGTATTGGTTTAATTATTGTTGGAAACGGAGGGACAGTGAGTACGTATCTGAGGGAACATCCTCCTCTGCACAGCATGGACCTATTAGCAGAACGCAAAGAGAGTACCCAACTTTGCCGGCCGCGGTGGTCTAGCGGTTCTGGCGCTGCAGTCCGGAACCGCGGGACTGCTACTGTCGCAGGTTCGTATCCTGCCTCGGGCATGGGTGTGTGTGATGTCCTTAGGTTAGTTAGGTTTAAGTAGTTCTAAGTTCTAGGGGACTTAAGTGCTCAGAGCCACTTGAACCATTTTTGAAGTACCCAACTTCAGCAAGAGAAGGTATTGCCTGCAGCGGAACATCGACATTCAGAAATTAAAATTATTGCAGCGTAGCATGAGTCGTTTTCTTTATTTTGGCAAATGTCACTCGACCAGCGCCTACCCGAGGCTCACACATCACAAATAGCTGCTTGTGTATAGTGCTTCCGTCATACACATTCAATTGTAGGACAGCATCTCGATAAACGCTTACTTATTAAGTAGTGTTGAGCACTCTCCTGCACTCTCCAGACTCCATTTTCAGCTGCGCTTAGATTATGTAAGGGTATGTGTCTGTCACTATTCCATAAAACGTTCGTAATTAGATATCGTTTTGTTTGTTTTTTGGTGCATAAAGATTCATGTTTACTGCCCAGGGAAGCACCTCAGTTCTTTTCTCACACACACACACACACACACACACACACCCGCGCGCGCGCGCGCGAGCGCACTTCACAGTTTGTATCCTAAAACTTATGTCAATTAGGAAATCGATATTTCTCAAACAGGGGAACTAGTGTTACAGAAAACCGTAAAGCAAAATTAAAAGAAAGTAGAATGTAAATCCGTCATAAATCGGGAAAGCTTAGAGATGGAGTTCGTACATTCAGAATAATAATAATGTCTTCTGCAGTAACAAACAGGTAGCACGGGTTAATATTACCCAGTCACGAAGCATACTCTCTGGCAAATCGCTCAAGAACGTTTGGAGATGACGCCTTTACTGAGAGAGGGTTGTGCAACATACATAGTTTGTCTTTTCTGGCCGGAATATCACAATCAGCGAGAAACGGATTCACAACAACTGGATGTATCGGTTTGGTATCACGTCCTCAAGGAGGAGCTGTGAACAAACGATTGCCTGAAGGACTGAGTACGTGGTTTCAGTTCCTCATCACTGTATTTTCGAACGTTAATAGTAGTGCTTCGACGACAACGAAGATGTACGGCGCTGTGCGTCAGTCCAGCCATCTGCTATCACAAGAAGCATTTCATTGATAACTTAGTCACAAGTTGGTGACTTCTCAATCAAAGAGTTTATCTCGGTACTGTCGGGAGTGGAACGCACACTGCCGGACGTTTGGAATGCTAACCTTTCAGAGCGTCTAATAATAGAGGGATGGGAAAATGCAGTTCCTCTCATCATGATCGACAGCGATAGTTGTACACTGAACATGCCGTACAAGTCATTTACTTTACCCTCTGTACACATAAGCAAATACACTTAGATATGTAGCATGCCTCTTTGTCTGGGCCGTATTGTCGAATAACAGAACTGGTAGTGATTAAGAGAAATATTTAAATTTAAGTTCTTCTGTCAGTTGTAAACCTGCAACATAATAATGTTGGACAAATCGTTACTCGATATATACCTTGAGGAGCCATCGCCAAATCTTGGAAATGGGGATGTTTCTCTGTGGTGTTACATCGTAAACGTCACTCAGGCTACACTCTGCTGCCATCCTGTATCACTGCTGCTGATGAAATAGCAGTAATGAGATTATCAGAGGATATGGTGACAGTCGTAAAGATAGTCATGATAATGTAGATGTTCTGGTGTAATCAAATTCAGGCTACCATTAGAGTTTGTTAATTATCTTGGAATATATGAATATATTTATGGTATACTTACTCATAACAAGTACAGCGTGTTTCAAAAAGAATGTACGTACTACAAAGTATTATTTTGTGCAAACTATCAATTGCTGCGCCTCGGATCGGCTATTGGAGAAACGAATACATAGTCTAGTTGTGACTTAGGAAGTCGGCATGAGGCGTACACTTAGCATGGAAGATCAAGGCCCCTAACTATGTCACTCCTTAACAGAACAACTAGCAAATCAATAATTAACAATTTATTCAAAACAAGCTTTCATAAAAGAGATAAGCGGCCATCAACACGTGGCCGTGTTTAAGACAATATCAAATATACAATCACAACAAGTGACTTAAAAGATGAGCCACGGCGATTTCAGTACTTAAGAAACAAATTACATTCTGAAACTGATTTTAAAAGGTGGCATAGATTTTTTTTTGACAATAATCAGCAATATGAAAGTGATTTACAAGGCCCACGAGTTCGTTATGAACCCAAATAACACAAGGAGCACAACAAGTTAATTAATACAATTGATTCACAAGCAAATTAATAAACATTTAAAAAAGAAGTCTACGAAACGGGCATTGACGCCAGGCTGCCCTGGCCAACAGGTGACTTAACTTAAAATTCCGGATGCAGCAGGCCAGCTGTCCAAAACAACACCTAAACGCCGGGACCCAAGCGGGAGCAACATCAACTCAAAGGAAGGCCTCGGCGCTTGTTGGTGACGTCCCGTCAGCTAGGAACGGCGAACGCCAGGTCTGTTGCAGGCAGAAACGCCTGGGCGTGCTTATCATTATAAATCCCTTATTTTTGGACAGAATGATTGGTATTGTTTTGGATCGTGCAGTTTTATTTAGATGAAAGATTTTCTTACTATCGTAAAGCTACAAATGAAGATCATAGTTCTGTATTACTGAATCCTGTCGAAACAAACGTAGATCAATATGAGATGCTTTGCCCCATTGCAAGCTTCGGAAATTTTACATTCAAGTAACTATACTTACTTGATCCATTTTGCTATCGAAACTTACCCCAACCCCCTTACAATTAAATCGTTTATTTTATTTATTTATTTTCGTTTGACATCGTCACGGGAAATGTGAACTAATTTACATATGTAAATGTCCAACAGTTGCCAGTCATTAGATTACAGTCGTTTTCAACGAAAGGAATTCTAAACAGGAAACAAAATAGCTCATACATCGAAAATACTGCTGAGCTTAAACTTTATTATACATTCACATTAGAAAAAATAAATATTCCCCTCTTGCAACTGAAGGGAGAAACTTTATAAGATAAAAACATTTTATTTGATAAAACAAGTATCTCTCTTTTGCCTCTTCTTCTGTTCCCCACCCCCTCCCCCAACGTGTACAATCGCAAGATATTTCATTAATATTCAGTGCTCCTCACCCCATAGTCAACCAAGATACCTAAAGAAGAGCACCAATATGTTCACAGTTTCTTGTAAAAGCAACCCAGTGCAGATGTATCTTCCTCAGATTTACAAATAAGGTAAAGAAGCACGAATTCTGTTGCTGCTGGACAATGGAGTTGTTTTTGTATGTCAAAACAGGTGGAAATTTAAGTTCAGGAGTATACTATTTGTTAAGAAGTGTAATGAATTGCACAATTAATTGATTACAGAAATCTCTCGGAACAATTTGTGTTGGTCAACTACCGCCAATAGTTTCACATTTTCCTGTGTCACAGAGGGAGATAACACCATTATGAGTATGCCTGCAACAGACCTGGCGTTCGCCGTGCCTAGCTGACGTGACGTCACGAACAAGCGCCGAGGCCTTGCTTTGAGTCGGTGTTGGCGGGAGTCACTTCCCATTAGACGACACATCACAGCTTCTGTGCACGGAAGCGGTACGTGGCGCCGCTGCTACACACCCCAACTCGCAGAAAACTGGAACAAAAAAAGACTGCAGAAAACACGACAAACACCAAGAAAACACCAATTAATGTCAGTTACGAGATCAATAAACAACAATATAAAAGAAGAAACAATAAATGCTTTCAAGAGAAGTGACTCAAGTATTGCAGCAATATCAATGCTGTAAAACGTTTAAACTAAGGACTGTACACAAACCCAGTGCTGAAAATACAGTATCAGTCTT
The DNA here is from genome assembly GCF_023864275.1 of Schistocerca cancellata. Lineage (NCBI taxonomy): Eukaryota > Metazoa > Arthropoda > Insecta > Orthoptera > Acrididae > Schistocerca > Schistocerca cancellata. Next base: position 127,157,104 of record NC_064631.1, read on the forward strand.
TGACACTCTTATAGTCTGCCAAACAATATTTCCACATATGATTAAGGCCGGCAATGTGTACAAAGATGAAATGGAAAAATTTTCAAGATAATATCACGTTTTTCAAATGCACAACTTCACAACGATACTAGGTTTTTGTGCACTTTAATTTCGTTTCGTAGGTCTGGAATACAGCTGCCAATTGTGTAAGCCTGGTATGCAGAAAATTACAGCTAGACTACGACCTAATATCTGCAATACCTTGCAGACACTACATCATTTGGGAACACTGATTTTTTAAAGGAAGTAGTGACTGCTGGTCTCCATGCGGTCACACACCTAGCCAGCTGCTCGTACTTCAGCAACACGTACATAAGGGCTACCGACCAACAAGTACACTCGCTGCAACGCTAACCGTTCAACGAAATGAAGGCACCAACATCACACTTTCGATGGAGAGCGTTGTTTGAGATGGTCTCGAGGGATGGGTCTCTCCTAGAAAACAGGCACCGAAGCAATGCGACGAACAGCGCCCGGGGTTGACATGGGACAGGTCCACCACAAACTCGGGACCCTGTTGCAAGGTAGACCGGCCGCGCCACTGCTGGTGGAGCCCGCTTGTTCTCCTCCTTTGTCCCAGCGAACACGTCGTTCCGCCTCGTAGGGAGTCCGACGCCATCTGTGGCAACCGCAAAGCAGCCCCCAGATCACAACAGGAGCAGAGATCGTTGTACAGCCGGGTAATCGATAGTGCCGTGCCAAATAGGTGGTGTGACAGAAAGGCGCATCACGGCTCACCAGTTTATATTGATAGCGGCTAGATGTGAGTTGTCTTCTGTTTTGCTTGGTAACCGTCATATGATGAAAATATGAAGATGGCATGTCCGAAAGAACAGAAGCCATTGGTGTTCTTTCGGACATGTCCCAGTCGGGGCACACATTTTCAAATGTCCCCGTTGATGGATATTAAAGCCCGTCAGCAGCTAATGGTATAGATTTAATTATAATATCATTCTAGAGAGCTGCACGGTTTTCAATGGAATCTGTTCCTTTGGACGTGTCCGAAAGAACAGATACCATCTTCATATTGTTAAGGTTAACCGACTGATGACCTTCTTCAGTGCGGATGCACACGAATTGCATCAACTCTTAAGGGACTCGGTGGATTGACTGCCGCGGGTAATGGGTATAATGGCATAGGCACTGCGAATGTAGTGTGTGGACTATAAACTGAGAATTATGGGTCTCACGAGGAGCGTGCCGGCGATAAATCTCTGAAGACATACTATTCTCTGTGCCCTCGGTGGCTCAGACGGATAGAGGATCTGTCATGTAAGCAGGAGATCCCAAGTTCGAGTTCTGGTCGGAGCACACATTTTCAACGGTCCCCGTTGACGGATATCAACCCTCGTCAGCAGCTAATGGTATTGATTAAGCTGTAATTTAATATGTCGAAAATGGCTACTCTGCATCAGACATCATTTTGTGTTCTCGAGTTTGCGGATTACAATTCTATCATTACATTGCAAAGACGTTTCAAGTTGATGTACCAAATTGATACTCCGAATGGGTGTAACATTCGCAGATGGTATCGACAGTTTTTAGATACAGGACGTGTATGTAAAGGAAAGAATCCTGGCCATCCTCGAGTACCTGAAGAAAATGTTACACGAATTCAAACTGCTTTCCGACGTAGTATTTCAAAATCAATTCGTCGTGCCAGTCGGGAGTCACAGCTGCCTACAACAACAATTTGGCGTGTTTTGAGACGTCGGTTGGTACGAAGCCGTACAAGTTACAGCTGTTAGAAGCTCTGCGTCTTGATGACAAACCCATACGTGTGGCATTTTGTAACGAGATTCTTGATGCTATTGACAATGATAATACTTTCGCACAACGCATCGTGTTCAGTAATGAAGCGACTTTCCATGTTAGTTGCATGGTAAACATACACAATGTTCGAATTTGGGGCCTACAGAACCCACATGTACGAGATTCACCCAAAGGCGTTTTTTTTTTTTGCGATATCCCGATAATATGTTTACGGCCCATTCTTCTTTGATGGAAACACAGTTAACGGTCAGCAGTACCTCGCTGTGTTACGAAACTGCTTGTTTCCGAGGCTGCACGAAGACAACTTCATTTTTCAACAAGACGGGGCACCCCCTCACTGGAGTCCCAAGGGCGTGGAAATCTGAATGAAACTCTACCCAACCGTTGGATTCGTCGTCAAGCAGCTGGCGACTTAGCATGTTCCAACTGGACTCCACGGTCACCGGATTTGACATCCTCTTACTTCTTCCTGTAGGGTTTGGTTAAAGAAAACGTTTATGTACCACCACTCCCACTGAACCCGGAAGAGTTGAAGCACCGGATCCGTGCTGCCATAACATCAGTGACGAAGGACGTGCTTGCCCGAGTATGGGAGAAATTTGAGTATTGATGTGATACTGTTCCTGTCGCTGATGGAGGAGATATTGAACATCTGTAATCTGAACTTGAGAGCTTCGTAAATATGAATATAAAGTTTCATATTCTTATGTCTCACATTTTAATAAGTATATGCATTCGAAATACCCCTATTCTCCTTGAAACACCCTGCATTTCAGTAAAAGAGAAACTGTTAAATTCCCTAATAATGTGAAAACATGAATTGTATAATCGATGGTACTGGCTGGAGTTGAGACATTGTTTTTAACAGTTCTTCAGTTTTTTTGTGCTAATAGATACATAAAGAATCATTTTAGGGAACTGAAATTAACAAGTTGAAGTTTGGAAAATGGAGTAAAGAAATAGAATTAGATTTGAGGAATGGAAAGTAATGGCTTTAGCAAGCAGAAAACAAAGTGAAAACGATTTCCGGACACATCAGTCGTCTGTTAGCTTAAACGCGTACTGAAATAGTCTTAGAACGACAATGTAAAGATTTCCGGTTCCGTTACTAGACTTCCAAAGAAACGGAAAACTAAGTGTTAACCGTGACGAGTGATATTCGAACAACACTTTTCCAAACGGTTGGTGGATTTTCTTCGTTGCAGGTGTGAGTCCACATCGCTCAAGTCTTCCTGAATAAAATTGTACCACCATGTGAATTTACACAATGTCATTTAACGCAACATGTATTCGTATCAATAATCAAGGAAAAATTAAGAAGTAGTGTTAACCAAAAACGGTATTGAACGAATGTGTGAAGCATATTGTATAGAGTTACAAAAAATTCTATATCTGGGAAATGAATGTTTAATATATACAAATCTGACAATTTTACATTCAGTATTATTGTGGGTGATTGTATAGGTAAACACGGGTAAAACTGTGAGAGTGTGATTTTCAGAGAGATTACGAATGATATTAGTAATCTCGATATTTGTGCTCTAAATCCACAAACATACACTGGTCCAAGGCATTCCTTTCATCTATGTTTAATAGATGACAGGTTACATCTCATCCGTACATCATTTATTCACGTTAAAGACACCTAGACACCTTAAGAATGTGTTTCACTATAACCTACAAAAATTATAATTAGTTATATTAAGAAATCGTGAAATTGAGATGTTAAATTGTTTACAGTGTTTCAGCCACAGTCATATCGAAGATAATGAAAGACTAAAGTAGCTGTGATAACTTTTATCACTAGTCAATTTATAGATAAAAACTAACTTACCTCAAGGTCCTCTGCTTCCTGACGGCAATTCTACATACGACTGACTCGAAGGTAATGGTGGCCAGTGTATGTTAGATAGCAGCGACTATCGAACTAATTACTGTATTTACAAAGATTTAAGATTATCTTTACGTAAGTATGTCCGAATGGGCGCCATCAAGAACGTCGATAAGAGGGGGTGGGGGGAAAGGGCACTGACGATTCACTTGGCTCTTTGGCCAGAGACGTGTGACAAGACACCCTGTCATTAAGGTCAGTCTGTGGTGGCGCAAGGAGGGTGAAGAAGGAAAAAAAGAAAATGTCATCTCCCTCCACGATATCGTATCTTCGTCTCCAATTTCAACGCTACCGCTTATTTCTTTAACGATTTGTGTCATCTTGTGACTTTCTTAAGCAATGTGTTTGGTGCAAATTATAATTAGTTTACCCCCACCGTCCAATGGCCTGTATCTAAATAGCTCATCGGAGGGCCCAGAAAACTGAGGAAAACTAATTCATATGTTACTATAAATCATCTTATTAACTTTTCGAAAACATTAACACGCAAATGCTCTATGATGCTGTCGTTAGGTTAATAATTTTGCCTCGTGTCTAAAGCCGTGATAGGAAATATTATAATTCGTATAGTTAAGAATGCTTTCTTTGTCATGGCTCGATATCATAGCTGCTGAGTCGTATCTAAATGCGGGTGATACACCAGAGGAAAATCTCAGTTTTACACTACATTTTTACTTAGTGTTCCTGAACACTCTTATAACATCGTTGCAAGAGATATTTAGTAAGATATGTTCTACATATTATCGATTATGTTTCCACACAATACCTTTACACGACGCAATAAAATATATGCTGCCTGACAAAAAAGGTGAAGCAACGAGAAGACATGGCCGGTTCTCAGTGCAACTTCGTGCGTGTACATAACATTGGTGGATTTGTAACTATTTAGAATTACAGTCACTGTGACAGCTAGAACAGCCATCAGAGTGCAATGGGTTTGTTCGTATTTGCGCTGTTCCTCTAGTTGGATATTATGCGCCGTGAACGGTGTTATATGTTGAGCGGTCGATGTGAAGGACACGAAGAGAGTACATATTCGTATGAGACAGCATTATCAGCACCTGTCAGAATTTGAAAGCAGCCTCACAATGAGTCTGTATTCGGATTGCTGGTCAAATCGAGCAATATCCAGATTTCAAAGGCAATTGCAAGTGACCCAAAGATGGACTGCATGGTAATATGAGGGCATCGATACTCGTGAAGTTTCTGGTCTACCAAGTCTGACCACATAAGGGAGGATTTCTGTATTGTGGGCTAAGCACGTCATAACCCATTCACCCGTACAGCAGGGATAGTGTCTTTGATTAACAATCAAAACGCCGTTGGTCCCGGGTTCCAAACTCTCTCCAGCCTAATCTTTGAGTACAATTCAGCAGCAACGGCGGCCGAAGGCTTCTGGTATAAGAAGTCACCGCCATTCTGCCAGTTACCTTGTCAAATAGGTTGCGTGTACGGACAGAGATTCAGGCATTTTCTTGCCCTGGGTGTGGGAAACCGCCACTAAAGGTGGAAGAATCAGCAATGATCAACGGCACGAGGATGCACGAGGCAATGGCAACCACCGCATTAAAGGCACTTCAAGTGTATCCACAGGACAGGTGGTCTGTAACTGGAAAGTGTCATGATGATTTCACCATTGACAAAATATTCCAGAATAGTCCCCCCCCCCCCATCTCCGGGAGGAGATTGCCATGGGGGATATGATCGAGAGATAAGATCAAATAACCAATGAAAGGATAAAGTTGTATGAGACAATGCGTGGAAGAAGTTTGAACGTGGTGGGGAACATAGAAAATCTTAAAAGGAAAATGCTAAGGCCCAAACCAGAAGTAGTAGGCATCAGTGAAGTGAAATGGAAAGAAGGATGTCTGGTCAGACGAGTATAGAGTAATACCAACAGCAGTGGAAATTATAACAACGAGAGTAGGTTTCGTTATGAATAGTGATGTAGGACTGTGAGTAAGCTACTGTGAACAGTTCAATGATACTGCTGTTCTTATCAGTATCGACAGAAAACAGACAGCGAATGCGACACTTCAGGTATCTATGGTATTATTGTCGGGGTCCGGTGTGCAGGCCAGTCTGTGGATGGTTTTTAAGGCGGTTTTCCATCTGCCTCGGCGAACGCGGGCTGGTTTCCCTTATTCCGCCTCATTTACACTCTGTCGGCGATTGCTGCACAAACGCTTTTCCACGTACACCATAATTACTCTAACACGCAAACTTGGGGTTACACTCGTCTGCTGTGAGACGTTCCCAGGGGGGTCCACTGGGGGCCGAACCGCACAATAACCCTGGGATCGGTGTTATGCGGCGGTGGTGCGGGTGGACTGCTGTAGCCTGTTGTGAGGTTGTTTACCACTGAGGGCTATGGCGGGGACGAAGCCTCTCCGTCGTTTCTAGGTCCCCAGTTCTATACAATACAATACAACAGCGAATACTCTGTTCAAGAATCACAAGAGGATTTTGTATACTTGACAAAAGGCTGGGAGATATTGGTTGATTTCAGTTATATTACATCATTTCCAGGCAGGCAATATTGGATTGTAAGGCGTACTCAGATCGCAACTTTGTAGTTTAGGTGATTGACATCTCTAAAAAGAGCATAGCGTAAGTACAAGAAAAGCAAATGCAAAGCAATTATTTACAACAGGAGAAATACTTCAATTGATCGACCAATGAAGGAAGTACAAAGATTTTCAGTGTAATTCAGGAATACAGGAATACATATCATTTAGTTACGAAATACATCGGAATTGCAGGGAAGCTAAAACGAAATGGTTGTATGAAAGCTCTGAAGAAATGGAAATAAATGGTTGTCGGAGGGACTGACTTAGCATATAGAAAAGTCAAAACAACAATAGGTGAAATTAAAAGCAAGGGTGATAAGATTGAGAGTGCAGTTGGATTTCAACTGTTAAATGCAACGAAAAGGGAAGACAGGTGGAAAGAATATCAAATGGTACAAATGGCTCGGAGCACTTTGGGACATAACTTCTAAGGTCATCAGTCCCCTAGAACTTAGAACTACTTAAACCTAACTAACGTAAGGACATCACACACATCCATGCCCGAGGCAGGATTCGAACCTGCGACCGTAGCGGAATACACTGAAGGCATCGGTGATGGGGAAGACTTGTCTGATGAAGTGACAGAAGAAGAAAAAGGAGTAACTATAAAAGACATAGGTGCTCCAGTATTATAACCCGAATTTAAAAGAGTTTTGGAAGTAGAAGGGATAGAATTTCTCAAATCGTAGGGAAAGTGGTAACAAAACGACTATACACGCTGATGTGTAGAATATATGGCACTGTCGACTTTGGAGAAACATCACCTACGCAATTCCGAAGATAGAAATAGTTGAAAATTGAGAGAGTTATCACAGGATCACCATAGCAGTTAGAAAAGAAATCTGAGGATGTGTTAGCTCCCGATGAGTTTGGCTTTAGAAAATGTCAAGGCACCAGTGGGGCAGTTCTGACGTTTCGGTTTATAATGGAAACAAGAGTAAAAGAAAATCAAGACACTTCATAGGAGTTGTAGACCTGGAAAAAGCTTTCGACAGTGTCAAATGTTGCAAGATATTGGAAATTCTGAGAAAAGTAGGGTAAGCTATAGGGTAAGAAGGGGGGGGGGGAGGGTAATACACAATATGTACAAGAGCCAAGAGGGAACAATAAGAGTGGAAGACTAAGAACAAAGTTTTCGCATTGAAAAGGATGTAAGACAGGGAAGTAGTCCTTCACCCCTACTGTTCAACCCATACTTCGAAGAAGCAATGAGCGAAATAAAAAAAAAGAGTCAAGAGTTGAATTAAATTCAAGGTAAAAGAATATCAGTGACAACATTTTCTCGATGAAAGTGAAGAAGAATGACAGGATGTGGTGAATGCAATGAACAGTCCATTGAGTATAGAATATGGAGTGAGACGAAACAGAAGAAAGACGAAAATAGTGAGAAGTAGCAGAAATGAAAACAGCGAGAAACTTAGCATCAGGATTGGTGATCATAAAGTAGATGACTTCTGCTACCTAGGCAGCAAAATAACCCATGACGGGTGGAGTAGATTAGAAGTGGACAAATAGAGCAGTCCTGGCCAACGGAAGTCTACTAATCTACAACACAGGCCATAATTTCAGACAGAAAATTCTGAGAATGTGCATATTAAGGTTCTGAAATACGGACTGAGGCAAAATCGTAACAGAAGATTATCGAAGCATTTGGGATGCGGTGCTACGGAATAATATTGAGAATTAGATGAACTGTTAAAGTAAGAAATGAGGAGGTTCTCCGCATGATCGGCGAGGAAGAGAATAAATGAGGAACACTGACAAAAGAAGGGACAGGATGGTAGGACATACGTTAAGGCATCATAGAATAACGTGCATGGTACTAGAGTTAGCTCCATAGGGTAAACATAGTAGAGGAAGACAGAGACCAAATTAAATCCAGCAGATAACAGAGGGCGATGGTTGCAAGTGCTACTCGACGATGAAGAGATTTTCAAAGGAGAAGAATTCGTGGCTAGCCGCATCAGAGCAGTCAGTTGCCTAATGACTGAAGGGAAAAAATGGAAAAAGACTGGAAAGACTCTGATCCTTCTTTAACATTGTGTTTACGTGCTCAGTGACCATTGGCAAAGGAGGAGAGATCCCATTTTACCAACGTTTTGGAGGCGCACAGATATGTTATTTACCGATTTGTGGTGTGGCGAGCCATTGTGTATGATTTCATGCCAGGGGATCTCTGATGATTCGATGATACGTCATAGACAGCCTGCATCCTGAGGCCAGACTGGATGCCAACTCTGTCCCACTGCCCGTATCATGAATGTCATGAACCAGTTACAGCAGTTGTGGGCCAGCTAGCCCCAAGAGAGGAGACAGTAGCTTTAGACACATCCTCCACAACTGAATCAGTGCATACATGCTGGCCAAAGGTGGTGCAGTGTCTTAGTGATAACTGGACTCACACTTCTTTGTAAATTTGACTATAATTTGTAATGAATGAAACAGTGAAAGATCACAAACCCTCTCAAAACATCAAGTTTAACTTTATTTCCTCCTCTTTTTCTAGGTATTTCGCTTTCCTTGTCGGTAACTGTTCAAAATGTACCATGGATAAAGTACACTATGTGATCAAAAGTATCCGGACACCTGGCTCAAAATGACTTACTAGTACGTGGCGTCATCTATCGGTAATGCTGGAATTCAATATAGTGTTGGCCCACCCTTATCCTTGATGACAGCTTCCACTCTTGCAGGCATACGTTCAAACAGGTGCTGGAAGGTTTCTTGGGGAATGGCAGCCCATTCTTCACGGATTGCTGCACTGAGGAGAGGTATCGGTGAGGCCTGGCGCGAAATCGGCGTTCCAAAACACCACAAAGGTGTTTTACAGAATTCAGGACAGGACTCTGTGCCGTCCAGTCCATTAGAGGGATGTTATTTTCATGTAACCACGCCGCCACAGGCCACGCGCTATGAACAGGCATCGTGTTGAAAGATGCAATCGTCATACCCGAATTGCTCATCAAGAAGGTGCTTAAAACATCAATTTAGGCCTGTGCTATGTTAATGTCTTGCCAAACTATGGTAGCAAGCCCCCTCAATGAAAAACACGACCACACCTTAACATGAACCATGAACCATGGACCTTGCCGTTGGTGGGGAGGCTTGCGTGCCTCAGCGATACAGATGGCCGTACCGTAGGTGCAACCACAACGGAGGGGTATCTGTTGAGAAGCCAGACAAACAAGTGGTTCATGAAGAGGGGCAGCAGCCTTTTCAGTAGTTGCAGGGGCAACAGTCTGGGTGATTGACTGATCTGGCCTTGTAACATTAACCAAAACGGCCTTGCTGTGCTGGTACTGCGAACGGCTGAAAGCAAGGGGAAACTACAGCCGTAATTTTTCCCGAGGACATGCAGCTCTACTGTATGATTAAATGATGATGGCGTCCTCTTGGGTAAAATATTCCGGAGGTAAAATAGTCCCCCATTCGGATCTCCGGGCGGGGACTACACAGGAGGACGTCGTTATCATGAGAAAAAAAACTGGCGTTCTACGGATCGGAGCGTGGAATGTCAGATCCCTTAATCGGGCAGGTAGGTTAGAAAATTTAAAAAGGGAAATGGACAGGTTAAAGTTAGATATAGTGGGAATTAGTGAAGTTCGGTGGCAGGAGGAACAAGACTTTTGGTCAGGTGATTACAGGGTTATAAATACAAAATCAAATAGGGGTAATGCAGGAGTAGGTTTAATAATGAATAAAAAAATAGGAGTGCGGGTTAGCTACTACAAACAGCATAGTGAACGCATTATTGTGGCCAAGATAGACACAAAGCCGATGCCTGCTGCAGTAGTACAAGTTTATATGCCAACTACCTCTGCAGATGATGAAGAAATAGACGAAATGTATGATGAGATAAAAGAAATTATTCAGGTAGTGAAGGAAGACGAAAATTTAATAGTCATGGGTGACTGGAATTCGTGAGTAGAAAAAGGGGGAGAAGGAAACATAGTAGGTAAATATGGATTGGGGGGAAGGAATGAAAGAGGAAGCCGCCTTGTAGAATTTTGCACAGAGCATAACTTAATCATAGCCAACACTTGGTTCAAGAATCGTAAAAGAAGATTGTATACCTGGAAGAATCCTGGAGATACTAAAAGGTATCACATAGATTATATAATGGTAAGACAGAGATTTAGGAACCAGGTTTTAAATTGTAAGACATTTCCTGGGGCAGATGTGGATTCTGACCACAATCTATTGGTTATGAACTGCAGATTGAAACTGAAGAAACTGCAAAAAGGTGGGAATTTAAGGAAATGGGACCTGGATAAACTGAAAGTACCAGAGGTTGTAGAGAGTTTCAGGGAGAGCATAAGGGAACAATTGACAGGAATGGGGGAAAGAAATACAGTAGAAGAAGAATGGGTAGCTCTGAGGGATGAATTAGTGAAGGCAGCAGAGGATCAAGTAGGTAAAAAGACGAGGGCTAATAGAAATCCTTGGGTAACAGAAGAAATATTGAATTTAATTGATGAAAGGAGAAAATATAAAAATGCAGCAAATGAAGCAGGCAAAAAGGAATACAAACGTCTCAAAAATGATATCGACAGGAAGTGTAAAATGGCTAAGAAGGAATGGCTAGAGGACAAATGTAAGGATGTAGAGGCTTGTCTCACTAGGGGTAAGATAGATACTGCCTACAGGAAAATTAAAGAGACCTTTGGAGAGAGGAGAACCGTTTCTATGAATTTCAAGAGCTCAGATGGCAACCCAGTTCTAAGCAAAGAAGGGAAGGCAGAAAGGTGGAAGGAGTATATAGAGGGTTTATACAAGGGCGATGTACTTGAGGACAATATTATGGAAATGGAAGAGGATGTAGATGAAGACGAAATGGGAGATAAGATACTGCGTGTAGAGTTTGACAGAGCACTGAAAGACCTGAGTCGAAACAAGGCCCCGGGAGTAGACAACATTCCATTTGAACTACTGATGGCCTCGGGATAGCCAGTCATGACAAAACTCTACCATCTGGTGAGCACGATGTATGAAACAGGCGAAATACCCTCAGACTTCAAGAAGAATATAATAATTCCAATCCCAAAGAAATCAGGTATTGACAGATGTGAAAATTACCGAACTATCAGTTTAATAAGTCACAGCTGCAAAATACTAACGCGAATTCTTTACAGACGAATGGAAAAACTGGTAGAAGCCGACCTCGGGGAAGATCAATTTGGATTCCGTAGAAATGTTGGAACACGTGAGGCAATACTGACCTTACGACTTATCTTAGAAGAAAGATTAAGAAAAGACAAACCTACGTTTCTAGCATTTGTAGACTTAGAGAAAGCTTTTGACAATGTTAACTGGAATACTCTCTTTCAAATTCTAAAGGTGGCAGGGGTAAAATACAGGGAGCGAAAGGCTATTTACAGTTTGTACAGAAACCACATGGCAGTTATAAGAGTCGAGGGGCATGAAAGGGAAGCAGTGGTTGGGAAAGGAGTAAGACAGGGTTGTAGCCTCTCCCCGATGTTATTCAATCTGTATATTGAGCAAGCAGTAAAGGAAACAAAAGAAAAATTCGGAGTAGGTATTAAAATTCATGGAGAAGAAGTAAAAACTTTGAGGTTCGCCGATGACATTGTGATTCTGTCAGAGACAGCAAAGGACTTGGAAGAGCAGTTGAACGGAATGGACAGTGTCTTAAAAGGAGGATATAAGATGAACATCAACAAAAGCAAAACGAGGATAATGGAATGTAGTCAAATTAAGTCGGGTGATGCTAAGGGAATTAGTTTAGAAAATGAGACACTTAAAGTAGTAAAGGAGTTTTGCTATTTAGGGAGTAAAATAACCGATGATGGTCGAAGTAGAGAGGATATAAAATGTAGACTGGCAATGGCAAGGAAAGCGTTTCTCAAGAAGAGGAATTTGTTAACATCGACTATAGATTTATGTGTCAGGAAGTCGTTTCTGAAAGTATTTCTATGGAGTGTAGCCATGTATGGAAGTGAAACATGGACGATATCTACACTCCTGGAAATTGAAAAAAGAACACATTGACACCGGTGTGTCAGACCCACCATACTTGCTCCGGACACTGCGAGAGGGCTGTACAAGCATTGATCACGCGCACGGCACAGCGGACACACCAGGAACCGCGGTGTTGGCCGTCGAATGGCGCTAGCTGCGCAGCATTTGTGCACCGCCGCCGTCAGTGTCAGCCAGTTTGCCGTGGCATACGGAGCTCCATCGCAGTCTTTAACACTGGTAGCATGCCGCGACAGCGTGGACGTGAACCGTATGTGCAGTTGACGGACTTTGAGTGAGGGCGTATAGTGGGCATGCGGGAGGCCGGGTGGACGTACCGCCGAATTGCTCAACACGTGGGGCGTGAGGTCTCCACAGTACATCGATGTTGTCGCCAGTGGTCGGCGGAAGGTGCACGTGCCCGTCGACCTGGGACCGGACCGCAGCGACGCACGGATGCACGCCAAGACCGTAGGATCCTACGCAGTGCCGTAGGAGACCGCACCGCCACTTCCCAGCAAATTAGGGACACTGTTGCTCCTGAGGTATCGGCGAGGACCATTCGCAACCGTCTCCATGAAGCTGGGCTACGGTCCCGCACACCGTTAGGCCGTCTTCCGCTCACGCCCCAACATCGTGCAGCCCGCCTCCAGTGGTGTTGCGACAGGCGTGAACGGAAGGACGAATGGAGACGTGTCGTCTTCAGCGATGAGAGTCGCTTCTGCCTTGGTGCCAATGATGGTCGTATGCGTGTTTGGCGCCGTGCAGGTGAGCGCCACAATCAGGACTGCATACGACTGAGGCACACAGGGCCAACACCCGGCATCATGGAGTGGGGAGCGATCTCCTCCACTGGCCGTACACCACTGGTGATCGTCGAGGGGACACTGAATAGTGCACGGTACATCCAAACCGTCATCGAACCCATCGTTCTACCATTCCTAGAAGGGCAAGGGAACTTGCTGTTCCAACAGGACAATGCACGTCCGCATGTATCCCGTGCCACCCAACGTGCTCTAGAAGGTGTAAGTCAACTACCCTGGCCAGCAAGATCTCCGGATCTGTCCCCCATTGAGCATGTTTGGGACTGGATGAAGCGTCGTCTCACGCGGTCTGCACGTCCAGCACGAACGCTGGTCCAACTGAGGCGCCAGGTGGAAATGGCATGGCAAGCCGTTCCACAGGACTACATCCAGCATCTCTACGATCGTCTCCATGGGAGAATAGCAGCCTGCATTGCTGCGAAAGGTGGATATACACTGTACTAGTGCCGACATTGTGCATGCTCTGTTGCCTGTGTCTATGTGCCTGTGGTTCTGTCAGTGTGATCATGTGATGTATCTGACCCCAGGAATGTGTCAATAAAGTTTCCCCTTCCTGGGACAATGAATTCACGGTGTTCTTATTTCAATTTCCAGGAGTGTAGTTTGGACAAGAAGAGAATAGAAGCTTTCGAAATGTGGTGCTACAGAAGAATGCTGAAGATAAGGTGGGTAGATCACGTAACTAATGAGGAAGTATTGAATAGGATTGGGGAGAAGAGAAGTTGGTGGCACAACTTGACTAGAAGAAGGGATCGGTTGGTAGGACATGTTTTGAGGCATAAAGGGATCACAAATTTAGCATTGGAGGGCAGTGTGGAGGGTAAAAATCGTAGAGGGAGACCAAGAGATGAATACACTAAGCAGATTCAGAGGGATGTATGTTGCAGTAGATACTGGGAGATGAAGAAGCTTGCACAGGATAGAGTAGCATGGAGAGCTGCATCAAACCAGTCTCAGGACTGAAGACCACAACAACAACAAACCATAACACCGCCGTCTCTGACTTCACTGTTAGCACTACTCACACTGCTAGAAGACGTTCACCGGACATTCGTCATGCCAACAACCTGCCATCTAATCGCTACATTGTGTACCGTGGTTCGTCGCTCCATACAACGTTTTTCCACTGTTCAATCGTCCAATGTTTACGCTACTTACCCCAAGCGAGGCGTCGTTTGGCATTTGCCGGCGTGAGATGTGTCTTATGAGTAGCCACCCAGTCATTAAATCGAAGTTTTCTCGCCTCCCGCCTGACTTCATAGTACTTGTAGTGGATCCTGATGCTGTCTGGAATTCCTATGTGATGGTTTGCCTAGATGTCTGCCTATTACACATTACGATACTATTCAACTGTCGGCCGTCTCTGTCAGTGAACAGACGAGGTCAGCTTGTACGCTTTTGTGCTGTAAGTGTTGCCTCATGTGTCCACTATCACATCGAAAACAATGGACCTAGGGAGGATTAGGAGGGCGGAAATCTCGCGTACAGACGTATGACACAAGTGATACTCAATCACCTGACGACGTTCGAAGTCCGTGAGTTACGCGGAGCGCCCCCTTCTGCTCTCTCACCATGTCTAATGACTAGTGAGGTTGCTGATATGGAGTACCTGGCAGTATGTGGCAGCACAATGCACGTAATAAGAAAAACTATGTTTTTGCGGTTCCCGGGTACTTTTCATCACTTAGTATATACCGAGAGAAATGATATATACAATTTCTACGTAAACTATGCAGCAGTTTTAACAGTCTATAACTGGTATCTATTTTGGAAGTAAGCTTGCTTATCTGCAAGCGCAAGTCCGAAGCTTCTGATTTTGCCGTAAAATTCAGCCCCAAAATAATAATAATCGGATGGCGCTAATCCTGTCGTCTACAGGTTTTACCCTTTACAGCTCCCTCTAGTACTATGAAAGTTATTCCGTGTTGTCTTAACATATGTCCTGCCATCCTGTTGTTAACTTCATCTACTCCGTAATCACTAATTCTGATGTTAAGTTTCTCGATGTTCTCACCTCAGCTGTTCCTCATTTCTTTCCTCTTTCTTCTGTTTACTCACAATCCGTAATCCGTTCTCATTAGACTATTCATTTCATACAGCAGATCCTACTTCAGTTTCACTGAGGATAGCAATGCCATCAGCGGCTCTAATCAATAATAACCTTTCACCTTGAAGTTTAATTCTAGTCTTTGAATTTTTCATTTATTTCCGTAATACATTTTTCGATGTGCAGATTGAACAGTGGGGGCAAACGACTACTTCCCTGCCTTATACCCTTTTTATTCCGAATATTTCGTTCTTTGCTTTCCGCTCTTATTACTCCGTCTTGGTTCTTGTACATACTGTACATTACCCGCATTTTTATCAAGGTTTTGGACACTTTGCACCATTTAACATTGTACACACTACTAACTCAGAACATCACCGCAACCAGGATGCTGAACCTCCTGCTCATCACATGGTTCCCTCTACCACGTAAACGGCCATGAGTTGCTGATTGTCTGATATACATATGTGCCAAAATAAGCGCTCTATTTATCTCGCCCTGTTACATACACCTTGGATCTTTACGCTCCATACGAGGCTTGTTGGCCCTGTACTGCACGCTGGAATAGTGTCATGAAATACGGCTTAAAACTGATGTAATGCACAAATTGAAATCAAGAAAATTAATCTAATTAAATGTCAAAGGAAATTAATTGTCTGCTCAATTAAAGCTGTGTAACTAGAGCTCAGTACCGAAGTACATTATGAACGTGTGATATGAAGTACAATGTTTGAATTGGAATGTCGACAAAAATAAATTACTACTGTACTCGGAAGAAGATAAGTGTATGGAAGTACCAGTTCTGTTTAATGAAAATAAATCCGCTTGCTAGCACGACACCTCACAACCCTGGTACACACTGTTTCAAGGATGCAGCCAGAATTCTCTATAAGAGAAGGGGGAGGGGAAGGAGTCCGAGTGCTAATGAGGGCCTTAAAAATGTTTTTAATTCTGTTAATTAATAAATGGATGTCATTTGCTTTTGGGAAAACTTAATACCTATAGTACTTGGTCTATAAATTTAAGCAAGAAAAGCTTTACTTAATCACAAATTGCATATAATAAGAAATACTCACCTACGAGTATTTCTTTCGTAAAATAAACTACTGCCTACAACCATAGTCGCGATTTTATTTCAATGCACAATGCCTTTCACGTCCTGGAGACTCACCTTCAGGTGCTTTAACTGTCTGCATCTTTTTTCTCACGTTTGGGTTAATTCAGATCCTGGTAAAAGAACAGCATATTACAAAATAGCACATTTGAAATATAAGTTTAAAAAAACTAAGAAAAATTGAAAGGTGACTTACTGTTTCCAGGGTACATGAACATAAATATGTTGTAAGATGGCAAGAACTATGCCCCTTATATGAAGTCATTAAAGATCACCTAACTCACGTTGAGCGACCAGTAGGGCTGAACAAAAATGACTGACAAGGCACAATGCATCTTGTAGAGGGCTAGTATGGATGTATTGGAATAATTAATGTTGGATGATGGTTTTAAAGTAATTCACATGACATGAAAACTTTGTGGAAACGCATCGATTTACTGGAGGCTAGTTTATCCCAGGGAAGTATTCGAGTTCTCGACTGTGACCGGCTGGGGAGCGGCGAAGGGAAGTGACAATAGACAGCTTAGGGCGGCTCAAGCTCTGAGAAAGCAGTAACAGGGCGCGGCCTCCAGCTGCCTTAAGATGAGTGACAGTGAGTGGGTGGTTGACCCCATGCTGGTGTACCGGGAAGCAGACGGAGAACTTGTACTACTGTTGATAAATGTCCGGCGTCCGGTTTTCAGTGAAACATGCGAGTAAGCCGCGCAAAGCTACGGTGGAGTGGTCGACAGAGGCCAAAATATGCGAGTTCATGACTGTAGCATCTTCACGCTAATTCACGGTCCACAGAGTCTGAAGCGAATCAGGTGAAGAGCAACAGAATGAAATACACCAGCCTCCAATGGGAACATAGGACCAAGGAATTTGAGGTACTCTCCTGGGAGTCAGAATTCCGGAAAAATCGGTGTTTTGTGCAGACGCTAACCTTGATGGGTGGCCTGGGAGGAGCTAAATAGCAGAAGTTGGGAGGAAGGGAAATTTTGTGGGAATTTGTTCACTTCCCAGAGCAGGCATTGGTTGGCGTTGGGAAGTGACGCATAATTAACGCTACTTGCGCTGCAATTGGCGTAAGTGATTATGCTGGAGGGGAAACTGAGGTGAAGAGCGGGCCGGGAGAAGTCCCCGTGGTGGTCTTCCGTTCCCAGCTTGCCTAAAGTGCGAACGTGGCGTTCTTTACTCAGCTTGCCTCAGAGAGAGTGGGCATCTCTGCAGTTTAGGACTTAGCAAATGGAACGATTGAGCTTGGAGATAGAAAGTTTTGGTTCAGCTATGTACTGAGCATGATAGCTAGGAGTGAATAGACGAGTGCAGCCTTGCAGCACCACGAGGCCGGCCGACATCCTCACAACGACGCCTCCCCGCCACACTGAATTCGGTGATATTGCACCTGCTCCAGCTTGAATTGGGCCACATTAATTTGTTGGATCACGTCGGCAAAGTTTCCACAAGGATTTCATGCGCCATGTATTGGGGAATTCTACTCGCACTTCACATTACGCCTAGGTCAGTCGATAGGAATTAATTTTGATTTATCGCGCTTTACTCCACATAAACGCAATTTATTACCACTACCTGATAGGAGAGTCATGTAATGTGATGATTGAAGATCGTGAGTTAAAATAAATCTGTAATAATCGACTGCACCTGTTTTCAATCAAGTAGTTGAAATCCCAAGTCACTTTCTTAATTAATTTTATGTTCAACATTTGCATCTGGTGTTCAATAGCGGAATATAACATCAATGTGCACCCTTTTAATTAAAAGGGATCAATTCTGAATCAATTAATCTCAACACTGCCACCGCAGTTCAATCAGGAGTCACAGGGCCTTATTACTTTCTTTGCGTTATTCGTCATTGCGGCAGTTTTGCATTCTCTGTTGATCTGTGAGTCAATTACCAAAACCAGATAAGTGACGGATGGGTGTTACAATGTTTACTCATGCTGTGCTTCAAAACAGTTATTGGAAGGAGTTATATGCTGTCTATTTGACTTAGTTTTTTAAACTTACGTCCACAGTGCACCGTGTTGTAATTTACCTTTGTAATCTTAACTGGACCAGAATTAATCTATATCTGAGACTAGAAAGTAAACTGATGCAGACAGTTAAAGCACCTGAAATTGCGACACCAAAGCTTCAAATGCGCCGTGCACTGAAATAAAAAATCACGATTGTCAATGACGGCTGATGTTTTTGTTTCGTAAAAGTAATACACTCACGAGTAAAACTTCAGAACTTCGTTTGAAATCCAGTTATTTGGCAGCATGGTAACTTCACTCATTTGCCAAAAGAACTGAAATTCGAATACAATGTATTACCTCACAGCTAACAAAATACAGCTCAATCTTGTAATATCTTCACTTTCAAAGAGGAGAAACATATTTCTTTTTCAGTAGACGTTTTTCTCCAACAAACTAGTAAAATTTACGACTTGCCTGAAACCAAGTAAGAATTTCTTCAGCACATCCAAGCATCCCACGTTACTCAATTCATTCTCAAATTTTATTAAAGTATCTATCATATCATTAAAATTCTTCAATTTCCTTAAATCATCAAGAACTTTTTTAAAATTATTATTTCAACAGTCAACTTGAAACTATAACAACCAAATTTATTTATTACACAAAACAGAATGAATAGGTACTGTGAGGTACATTTTGAGAACTTAACATTGATACGCACATTAATTTCAACTCGATTTGTAATGTATGCTACCTCAAGAATGTGTTTATAATTATCCATGATAATACCAGTATATAATCTTTAATGCAAATAAGCTGCTTTACGACGTACAACATACGTTGTTAATCATATCATGCTTACTTACAATTACGTTAGTGTTGTTACCGTTGGACTCATTGTTCCTAGGATATTACGAATAAAACATTTCACAATAGAAAATGTTTTTGTAGTAAAACTGAAAAGCATGATACATCGCCATTCCTCAAGTGACCCATCATTATCTAAATAAACATAGAATAAAATGACGATCACCAGCCGCCTTCGAATATAAATATGGCTTTTAGTACCAGGAGTTTCCGAAGAGATGTTTAGCTCGTCTTTGATGCAGCTGTTTTCGTTTAAGCAGAAAGGTTTTATCTTTCACGGAGTTAAGATCTGTCTGGGAGAAGCCAGAAGGAGTTGGCTATGGCCTACAGTAAAGGACCAACCCCGTTATGTGCTTAAATTAAAAATGGGAAACCACGGAAAACCACATCCATGGTTTCTGGCTGATGGATTCGAACAATCTTGCCTCCTGATTCCAATGATTGCTAGCTCAGCTCTTAAAGTCGCAGAGCTACCCCTGTCGGTGGTGTGTGTGAAGAAAACTGGTTGTTGTACACTGTTTTAAAAAAGTACACTGCTTCACAACAAAAGTTGGAATTCTGATAATTGCACATTTTTTCTTTCACTGTACAGTTCTCGTCATTTGATAGAACTTGAATATAAATAATTTAAGATTTAATTGTGCAAGTAATTTGTGTCTTTAGTTATTATAATCATACAGTAGCATAAATAGACTCTGGTAGGAGGAGTAAGCAGGTCGCAGTCGGCATGGACGAATTCAAGCAGCCCGCTTTTAGAAACGAACGAACTATTCATTGTGTTGTTGTCACATCTTCCTGCTCTCCACAAATCCGTCGACATTGCCTGGTATTGGAACAGGTTTTCATAATTGAGTACCGTCCTATGACCATATTTGGTCTAATAATGACAGAACTTTGAGCATGTTTTTTAAAGAAAGGCAACCATAGCCGTTTGGGTGATATTTCTGTTGATCATCTGGATTTGTGGACAACACAGTCAAATCCACGTGTAGTGTTATGCTTTGATTTCAGTTTACTGTTATCTGCGATGATTTTTACCGCTCTGCTGCTTTGTGAATACTGAAGTATTTCAACCGCTAAGTTCTCTCAGTCTCCAAATGACAACTCCACTGCTAACATTAAATTGCTAAAGCTGTGTGTAACTCGGCTATTGTAGTAGTGCGTACATACAATGCGTTCGGAAATTACCGTCACTGGCTTCTAGGACTTGTACAGGTGAGTGCGTACATAACATGTTGAACACGAACCCATGTCCGGTGACGTACCGTTGTCGTTCTACTACGGATTCAGTTCAGATGTTTAACACGTCCATTTCTAATTGAGGAATTGAATTAGGCACGATGCATTACAATTATTAGACAACAAGTCGAAAGGAAACGTAACGAAACATCCATTTATTACTCAAGCACAGTTGTTTGTATTAAAACTTAAACATTACGTGTTTACATTATTGTAAAACAAAAAACAACGCAGCACACTGTAAGAACAGAACCCTACTGGCGCGTTACAACAGCGGCTCCATGTGGCGACCACCAAAGTTGTAACAGACTCTGTAGCAGTACACACTCTCCATTCTATCCGGTGTCTCTTCAATTCCTAGTGCAGCAGAGATGGACACGCTACACATCTGAAGAGAAACCGTCATAAAACGGAAACGCTACGTTTCCACGTATGGGTTTCTGTTCAAAATATTGTGTACTCACTTCTCTCTACAAGTCCCAGAAGTTTGTAACATCCTGTACTTTTAACTTATCATAACGCTAGAGGACGAATAAAAATCGGTTTTCTTCTTTCTTGTTCAAACTTATACGTAATTAGAAACTATGAGAACATCCCACAGCACAAAAATATCAAACGGCAGCACTTATATTACATTAAACTCTAAGTAAGAACTGAGCTGATTGACAGAACAAAAACTGAACTCAAGCAAGGCAAACAATGTATACTAGTTGTTTAAGTAGGCTATGTAAGTAGGCTGTTTAGGTTCTTATATTGGTAACGCCGCCACCACGTAGCGCTCTCTGTATGAAAATCACTGGCTGTGCTGTGTGCAGTCTTTGGCTAGTTTGCATTGTTGTCTGCCATTGTAGTGTTGGGCAGCTGGATGTGAACAGCGCGTAGCGTTGCTCAGTTGGAGGTGAGCCGCCAGCAGTGGTGGATGTGGGGAGAGAGATGGCGGAGTTTGGACATTTGTAAGACTGGATGTCATGAACTGATATATATAATATGACTTTTGAACAATATTGAGGTAAATACATTGTTTGTTCGCTATTAAAATCTTTCATAAGGACTGCAGTGGGCCTGCATCTATGGTGGCCCACCAATACCGTAATCTCTACCAGGACTACAGTGGTCTGCTCTGTGATGACCTACCTACCAATATTCTTCAAAACGTCGAATGACTCTGCTGTGGGTTTGCTCTGTTGTGGCCCATTACCTGTCAGCATGTCAAGAGTCAGCACTGTCTTTCCGTTGGAAGGACAACACTACTTCTTCCAGACTGCATGGAAATCCAATACTTCCATGTGCATTGTCTCTTACTGCTCAGACTTTGAGAAAAGGAACGGCAGTTTCCCTGTGATGAACGATCAGGACTGTCTTTATGGACTGTGAGAAAATTTTAGCTTTTGACCAACATTGCATCAATAAGTGTGTGCATTTGATATCTTTGTTATTGTAATTATGAAAAATTTTATCAAATCATTATTGGTCACTGCCCAAAACAATTTGTAAAATTTTTTGTGGGGGCATGGGGGCTATGTAAGTAGGCTGTTTACGTTCTTATATTGGTAACGCCGCCACCACGTAGCGCTTTCTGTATGAAAATCACTGGCTGTGCTGTGTGCAGTCTGTGCCTAGTTTGCATTGTTGTCTGCCATTGTAGTGTTGGGCAGCTGGATGTGAACAGCGCATAGCGTTGCTCAGTTGGAGGTGAGCCGCCAGCAGTGGTGGATGTTGGGAGAGAGATGGCGGAGTTTGGACATTTGTAAGACTGGATGTCATGAACTGATATATATAATATGACTTTTGAACAATATTGAGGTAAATACATTGTTTGTTCTCTATTAAAGTCTTTAATTTGCTAACTATGCCTATCAGTAGTTAGTGCCTTCCGTAGTTTGAATCTTTTATCTAGCTGGCAGTAGTGGCGCTCGCTGTATTGCAGTAGTTCGAGTAACGAAGATTTTTGGAGAGGTAAGTGATTTGTGAAAGGTACAGGTTAATGTTAGTCAGGGCCATTCCTTTGTAGGGATTTCTGAAAGTCAGATTGCGTTGCGCTAAAAGTATTGTGTGTCAGTTTAAGCACAGTCATGTATAAATGTTCAAAGGGGACGTTTCAGTTGGTTTTGGCTACAGTAGGGACAGGCAAAAGCCGTTAATGCTGTCGAAATATCGATAAATCTTTCGATACGCTTATTGTCTGTCGATAGTGTGTATTCGTTTTTCGTCGTATGACTGAAAAACAGAACATAAGGGGCCAACAAGAAGTTTCCGTTCCATGGCCGTATAGTCCAGAATCGGTACGCCACTAAAGCCAAATCGCAGTGTTCGCTGAGGCAATCATCCCACAGACGCATCAGGTTGAAGGTGCTCGTTTCGTAAAACACTGCACGTCCTCGACCGATAGGAATCGTCGGCCTTTCAAGGGCTTTCGTGAGGCACTGAAGGCGTGATGAAAGCATGAAGAGGGATCAGGACACTGGGGCGGGTGCTCGAATGTATCCCACGGGAACTGGCGTAACTTCTCCTTTATATCTGCCACATGGTGACGCGAACTAACCTGAAGCAGCAGCACTCCTTGTCGCAACATTCCAGAACTGTTCTTTTCGACAGACACACAACCCCACACACGATCTCCATTCTCCGATTGTTGTCTACCAGTTCGTGTCTTCAGCAGCCAAGAAACGGCAGCACGTTTGCCACGTTTGGATGCATTCGGTAATGACGTCGGCATAGTTCACGCTTCCACATTTACCGTTGGCACATCGGAAAGACACGAATGCCAGACTAATGCCTTGCTTACATCTCTGTGTGCCCTCATCGCTGTATCGCTATATTGCGTATACACTGCAGAAATAGCCTCTAACGGAAACTTTTTGATCGTCACAAATATGTTTCAATTTCATTACCTAGTAACCTGGTCGTGTGTAGTTTTATTTAAGTGGTAGGGGGCGTCCTGACGCCCTGATACCCTACCCCCTCCATCCATGAACCCTTCGGCTACGTCCTTGAGTGTTTGCTCAAGAGTGGGAGGTGAATTGTGCTCTGAAATATGACTTACCTCTTGCATGCAGTTTTCGTGTCTGGAGTATTGACTTTCTCGAAAGCAACTGCAAATCAGCAGATACAGCAGCTAGAGATAAATAATGTAAACAATTTTCTGCTTGTGGGACATAATATTTATCTGGGAGACAAAGATGTCCTTCAATTAGTAGTTCTGACAAATAAAGTTCCTTACACATACCTACGTTACCTAGGACACACGCACCTCCCTCCAGTATTTAAACTATTAAATATTATGCATTTAGGTTAACCAGTGCGGAGATTGGAAATAACCGGAACATCTAAAATAGCGCATCGCTTCACTGCAATCAGCATTTATTGTCACACTTGATATCAGACCAAAAAAATGTCGCGTCCTACACTTGGCAGATAATAGCACTAGAACAATAATAAACATCTGATTCAGTTTTCTGCACTTTCGAGAAAGTTCAACAGGGGAACACACTTTAAGTTCTCCCATAAATATAAATATGTGCGTAGGCGCATTAAAGAACTGGTTATGAAACAGTCGCCTATAACATCAAGATACGCACGCTCCATGTAAAGAAAAAATTATTAGCAAGTTTACACATTGACTAGAACATTAAAATAAATAACAGGAATGTTCACTGTCCGCAACATCTTACAGCAGCAGTTAACCTCCAATAAGTTCCTTTCATTACAATATGACTTTAAGTAGGGCTCAATAGCAATAAAAAAATTAGATTCGCGCATAAGCACAATTAAGACTGGTGGAAAAACAATACATTGGAAACTGACAAATCTATACTCAAAGCAGCCGCACTCCATCTAAATACCCCAAAAATGGCAACTTAATGGCTACCTAGAGTTTCAAATTAAGAATAGCATTCTTATAGATTGACTAGAATAAAGGAATAAATAACACATACGCGGCATCTGTCGGCCGACAAACTACACTCCTGGAAACTGAAATAAGAACACCGTGAATTCATTGTCCCAGGAAGGGGAAATTTTATTGACACATTCCTGGGGTCAGATACATCACATGATCACACTGACAGAACCACAGGCACATAGACACAGGCAACATAGCATGCACAATGTCGGCAATAGTACAGTGTATATCCACCTTTCGCAGCAATGCAGGCTGCTATTCTCCCATGGAGACGATCGTAGAGATGCTGGATGTAGTCCTGTGGAACGGCTTGCCATGCCATTTCCACCTGGTGCCTCAGCTGGACCAGCGTTCGTGCTGGACGTGCAGACGGCGTGGGACGACGCTTCATCCAGTCCCAAACATGCTCAATGGGGGACAGATCCGGAGATCTTGCTGGCCAGTGTAGTTGACTTACACCTTCTAGAGCACGTTGGGTGGCACGGGATACATGCGGACGTGCATTGTCCTGTTGGAACAGCAAGTTCCCTTGCCCTTCTAGGAATGGTAGAACGATGGGTTCGATGACGGTTTGGATGTACCGTGCACTATTCAGTGTCCCCTCGACGATCACCAGTGGTGTACGGCCAGTGTAGGAGATCGCTCCCCACACCATGATGCCGGTTGTTGGCCCTGTGTGCCTCTGTCGTATGCAGTCCTGATTGTGGCGCTCACCTGCACGGCGCCAAACACGCATACGACCATCATTGGCACCAAGGCAGAAGCGACTCTCATCGCTGAAGACGACACGTCTCCATTCGTCCCCCCATTCACGCCTGTCGCGACACCACTGGAGGCGGGCTGCACGATGTTGGGGCGTGAGCGGAAGACGGCGTAACGGTGTGCGGGACCTTAGCCCAGCTTCATGGAGACGGTTGCGAATGGTCCTCGCCGATACCCCAGGAGCAACAGTGTCCCTAATTTGCTGGGAAGTGGCGGTGCGGTCTCCTACGGCACTGCGTAGGATCCTACGGTCTTGGCGTGCATCCGTGCGTCGCTGCGGTCCGGTCCCAGGTCGACGGTCACGTGCACCTTCCGCCGACCACTGGCGATTACATCGATGTACTGTGGAGACCTCACGCCCCACGTGTTGAGCAATTCGGCGGTACGTCCACCCGGCCTCCCGCATGCCCACTATACGCCCTCGCTCAAAGTCCGTCAACTGCACATACGGTTCACGTCCACGCTGTCGCGGCATGCTACCAGTGTTAAAGACTGCGATGGAGCTCCGTATGCCACGGCAAACTGGCTGACACTGACGGCGGCGGTGCACAAATGCTGCGCAGCTAGCGCCATTCGACGGCCAACACCGCGGTTCCTGGTGTGTCCGCTGTGCCGTGCGTGTGATCATTGCTTGTACAGCCCTCTCGCAGTGTCCGGAGCAAGTATGGTGGGTCTGACACACCGGTGTCAATGTGTTCTTTTTTCCATTTCCAGGAGTGTACGTTGGACTATTGAGCAGTGATTAATTTAAAATAGCCACAACATACGCTAACCAGCTTACGGGGGTATTTAAAGACAAGCGTTGAGCAAGGACCCTAGTCAGTAGTTGATCCAAACTAGCAGGATTGCCTTACACGGCAGACATACGATCACATCCGTTCATACCTCAGAATCAAATAGCGCAACATAAATCATTGCCACATTCCAGACGATATTTTAAAACAACATACTTAAATACTTTTGTTTACCACAAGCCTTAATTAATTAACAGGTTAGGCTCTGTTATTAAAGCCACGCCAATCAGGTAGCAAGTTAAGGTCTACAATTCTGCTTTGCAATTTAACAGCCGGCCGAAGTGGCCGTGCGGTTACAGGCGCTGCAGTCTGGAACCGCAAGACCGCTACGGTCGCAGGTTCGAATCCTGCCTCGGGCATGGATGTATGTGATGTCCTTAGGTTAGTTAGGTTTAACTAGTTCTAAGTTCTAGGGGACTAATGAACTCAGCAGTTGAGTCCCATAGTGCTCAGAGCCATTTTTGCAATTTAACACGCGTCGTGACGAGGAAAAGGAAGAATACAGCTAATTAACAGGAAATCATTACTTGGATCCGGTATTTGACGATGCAAAAATGGTTCAAATGGCTCTGAGGACGATGCGACTTAACTGCTGAGGTCATCAGTCGCCTAGAACTTAGAACTAGTTAAACCTAACTAACCTAAGTACATCACACACATCCATGCCCGAGGCAGGATTCGAACCTGAGACCGTAGCGGTCGCTCGGTTCCAGACTGTAGCGCCCAGAACCGCACGGCCACTCCGGCCGGCTTGACGATGCACGCTAAATCAACAGACATGGTGAGAATCAAGTTTACACTCGCAAACAGCACACGCAGAACACGAGCATAAGGTGAACATTAAAGAAACTGCCCCTTGTTCATTCATTTACACACCGACGAAGCAAATAATATCCGCCGAATTACTCTAGACCCCGGAATGCCCAGCTGCTTTCAAATAACGCAAAATAATGGTTAAAACGTCCTACTTTCAGTCCGACGACATCAGTAGGATAGGAGTTTCAATGGACAACCAGGTCTCATCCCCTTTGATCCATCTGCGACCAAGACAGTAACATTGGCTTAGTGCCTCCTCCAGACCGACAATCTCTCGCAAACACGGTAGGCAGTCGGCCGCAGAAACGCCACAGCGCCCTCTGGCTAGGGTAAGGAAACAACACAGCCCGAAGCGGGAATTTCAAAAAGAACGCTCTACAGACAAGGAGGAAACGCAGAAAATCAACCGTGACATTTCGTCACGGTTCACTTGCCTTTAAAATTCTTCAAAAATCTTCTCCGTCAGTGTAAAGACCCAAAAAGTATTGTAAATGAATTTTCATCTTCATAATAAAGTATTCTAGATGGCTTCTCCCAAATAGCTTCTCCCAGATTCGCAGAAAACAGATCTCATTCTTCGAAAAGCTCAACTGCTCGCTACTATGATTCAAATACGAATGCCCCAGCGGTGCACACTAGCAAGTCGACGACAGACATGAGTCAACGATATTACTCACTTCTCATGTATGCGCTCATTCGCGTTTGTCCCTGTACAGTAAAGGTGAATGATTTACAGTAGCTGGAAACATATGAGAACCTTATACATAATACGGCTCCAAATTATATATTCACATATATACTCATATATTGTTGTGGTCTTCAGTCCGAAGGCTGCTCTGATTCAGCTCTCCATGCCATTCTACCCTGTACAGGGCTTTTAATCTCTATTTAACTACTACAACCTGCATATAGTTGGATCTGGTTACTGTAGTCAGGGCTTGGTTTCCTTCAGCAGTTTTCAACTTCATACATCCGTCCATGCCACACTGAGGATATTTAGATGCCACAAAGTGTGCTCTACAAACCGATCCCTCCATTTAGTTATGTCGTGTAATGCACTTCTTTTCCTGTAATTCGATTCAGTACCCCCCTCATAAGTAACCCGGTGTACTCATCAACGGCTTCTTTCCTCTCTAGCACATATTTAAAATGCATGTCTTCTTTTCTTAGAAATGTTTACCGTTAATGCTTCAGTTCTGTACAAGCTTACTCTCCAGACAAATGTCTTCAAAAAAGACGTCTTAAAACCTAGGTTCTTAAAAATTATCTACGGAGCGAGGTGCTTACCACACTGCACTGGCAAACGTGAGGATTAGGGTTCCAACCCGTGTCCGGCCTTCCTAATTTAGGTTTTCCGTGATTTCCCTAAATCGCTTCAGGCAAATTCCGAGACTGTTGCTTTGAAAGGGCACGGCCGATTTCCTAGCACAGCCTTCTCTAATCCGGTGGGACCGATGACCTCGCTGTTTGGTTCCCTGCACCAACCATCAATCCAAAAGTTTTCTTTTTCACAAAAGCATTTTACATACTCTCTACGTCTACCATATCCAGTGATTCTGTTTGCCAAACAACTTCGTGTGTCAAAGCCTGATCTAATTCCCTCAGCAGTGCCTGTTAAATTTACCTCCAATAACCCCCCCCCCCTTTTTGCTGTTCATCTTTCACTCTCATTTGGAGACACTATCTATCGCGATCAGTTAATCATTACAGCCTTTAGAGTCTCTGACGGAATTACGATGAATCGAAGGAGAGAGTCAACGACTTTTGGTGGGCACTGAAATAAATCAGTGTGGAAAGTTGTCTTCCTTTCCTTCGATTCATCTTAACATAAGGCTAATAAATGCGTTTCATGTCCATATAAGGCTACTAAATGAAACAAACGGCTTCTGTCCTTCCGGACATGTCCGAAAGATGGAACACCATTACATGCGTATTTTATTTATGCACCTTGAACTTCAGTTCCTTTCCGCAGTTGCCCCTTGGTTTCCTTTGCAGTTTGTAGTACAGATGGATAGCGGGAGGAATAGTCTACAAGTCTGCCTCACTCTTTTCTGAAGTACTCTTACATTTTCTTGTCTTTGGACATTCTAGTAACGGTCACCCTACATTACCTGTGCAGTATAATAATGGTTGTAATTTAACTTCGCCACTTAATCCGGTGTAGACTCACGTGTAGACTCACCGTACAGGTACCTAATTGACAGGACTGCTTTTCAGATTGTGAGCTGAAGGATTAGCATCGTTATAGCGTTAGTGCGTTGACTTGTCAAAAAATGGTTCAAATGGCTCCGAGCACTATGGGACTTAACATCTATGGTCATCAGTCCCCTAGAACTTAGAACTACTTAAACCTAACTAACCTAAGGACAGCACACAACACCCAGCCATCACGAGGCAGAGAAAATCCCTGACCCCGCCGGGAATCGAACCCGGGATCCCGGGCGTGGGAAGCGAGAACGCTACCGCACGACCACGAGATGCGGGCGTTGACTTGTCTTTAGGAGCCGCTAGTGGTACGGTGACGCAGGATTGGAAAACAAGTATCAGCGTGCATTGCACTTGTAGACAGTCACCTTGGATCTGGCAAGGTGAGCAGGACTTACTCGTAAGGACGTTTTATCAAAACCACAGCAGTAGTGCTGCTGCTCATCACGAGTGTCGATGCGCTAAAGGCATGCGGAAAAATACTCTTTCCACGCCGCGGTTTAAGAACATGATCCGGAACTTCGAAATACTGGCAATTTGAGAATTGCTCCTTGGAGCCGCCGACGGCCAGTAGCGTCACAAATTGTTGAGGAAGACACTGTCGTTTTGTCTGAGAATGCCGGACACAATGTGCGATCGTCAAGCAGTGTACCAGGTGTGTCACTACACCAGAACATTCCAAGTTCCACCATTAGAAATCTGCTTCGCAGAATTGTGAAACAGTGTCTCTAGTGCAGTTTCAAGCTGTTGTGAATGCATGGTTGTCACATTGAGCAGTGAAACGTCCTGGCAAATTAAAATTGTGTGCCGAATCGAGACTGGAACTCCGGACCTTTGCCTTTCGCGGGCAAGTGCTCTAAGAGTTGAGCTACCCAAGCACTGCTTACGACCCTCCCCCGCAGCTTCAATTCCACCAGCTGTGGGGACGGGTCGTGAGTCGTGCTTGGGTAGCTCAGATGGTCAGTCCGGCTTTCGCAGCCGTGCAGTGAGGACGTGCTGTTGTTTCGGCACGCTAGCTCGCTGTTGTTTACTTTTATGCGGCCGTCAACGTATCGCTTACGTGTCGTAGAACCATGGCCAGCCGTTTTAGAAAACACTACGATTCAGCTTCTGCCACGACTACACACGACCAAAGGGCTTGGAAGCGGAACGCTTCCTACGCGACGTTGCTAAGATACCAGCTTCCGACATCTTGGGCAGTACGGTGTACTCGAACCCGTCAATGACGCGGTATGCGAAAGAATACTTCGTGACACCAAACACGGAGTACGCTTTTGCCACGCCGACGGAAATGTCGTTGCTGTCACTGTCGACCACGCAGGCTTGGGATTGCGCACCATACGAATTTTCGAATTCCCTTTCGAGCTCCCTGCCGAGGACATCGCAGCTTTCCGCCCTCATTGCACTGTATATGGCCAGACTGCCAAACTTATCCCGTTCTTAATGATGTACGACAGATCACTATCGATCTCCATCGCCACGTGCCATCTTATCTGTAAATCAGCGGGTGCCGTGCGGTAGTCAAATACGACAGCCAATCCAAGAGCCAGGTGTGGCAAAGAAAGCCACCTCAGGTCAGAGTGTCTTCAGCGAAGAATCACTCAATTGCCAGCCGCTACCGTGGCGCCCCCCATTCCGACGACGGTTTTACCTATGACCTTGGCATCGGATCTCTCTTCTCCGCCCACCTGCCGCCGTCCGTCGGACCATGTACCGGTGACCCTTCCTGCTGCTACGGATACCACTGGGGTGGACGCGTCTCGCTCACAACCTCACGCTACTGCGGTGCCTCTACCAGCAGCGACGACTTCCGATTCCTACCCGATTGATGATATGGACGCCCCTTCACTTATCGTTCCCGCGACGGCCTTCCTCCCTGACCGCCGCGACTCCCTCCCGTCTGCAGTCACAGAGGGACGAACACGCAACAACGTTTACCTAAAATGCGTGAGAGGAGGCACCGTACCGTCTCAGAACGAGACACGTCACGTCCTCCTGCGGCTCCAGAGGCCGTCCGGCCCGACGAGGCTACGGAGAACCTGCACGAAGTCACGAATGACGACAACATGACGCCATGGCTGTGGCTGTGCCTGTGCCTACACTGCTGGTTCGCCCAGAGGCATCTGAACCAGTGGACTCCTCCGTTGCGACTGCCGCCGAGACGTCCTCCGCTCCTACGAACGAATTGGAACGGAAGGACAACAACAGCGCATTCAGTGGCGTGGAGTTACGGTGGGACGAATGCCCGAACCACAGGCAGTCACAGAGGAACGAACACGCAACAACGTTTACCTAAAATGCGCGAGAGGAGGCACCGTACCGTCTCAGAACGAGACACGTCACGTCCTCCTGCGGCTCCAGAGGCCGTCCGGCCCGACGAGGCTACGGAGAACCTGCACGAAGCCACGAATGAGGACAACATGACGCCATGGCTGTGGCTGTGCCTGTGCCTACACTGCTGGTTCGCCCAGAGGCATCTGAACCAGTGGACTCCTCCGTTGCGACTGCCGCCGAGACGTCCTCCGCTCCTACGAACGAAATGGAACGGAAGGACAACAACAGCGCCTTCAGTGGCGTGGAGTCACGGTGGGACGAATGCCACAGGCAGGGGATGGAGCTACCCCAGACGAAAGCCTAGTTACGCCACCGATAACGCCCTTAGGTGGGGTACGGCATGACTCACCGTAGCCTCGCACCTCTTCACCCTCAGCTAATGAAGTTCCCCTCCACAGCGTAGTACAACTCCAGAGTAAAGCCGCTCAACACTAATACCATTATCTCCCCCGTAAATATTCAACTGCTGCTAGTACAGTACAGGAAGTACACTAGGACACATTTCCAGACGTCGTGGGATATAACATTTATCATTCTCCTGTTGACCAACTGGGACGTGCCGTAGCCATCTACGTCCGAGGAGGCATTCCGGTGGCTGATGTCACATACCATCCATCCGCCATACACATGCCAGTCACCGTCATGACGACGCGTATTATCAACATTTACGCTCCGTCCGGCTCCACCCGCAGAATCGAGCGGGCACACTTCTATTAGGAAGAAATCGCCCCTTGTTTCTAGGACGCTGTGACCATTACTTACTTGGGGGTGATTTTAATTGTGTCCTGCACCCCAAAGATCAAATGCCCAACTACGACACCTGTCAAGAACTGTGCCTCGTCGTCCGTGATATGTTGGTCCGCAGCAGTTGGGAAGTTCGACATGGCGACGCATCTGGACATAACTACCAAACGAGTTTCTCCGCGAGCCGCCTTGATAGAATTTACGTGTCTCGGGATCTCACACCTGCAGTCCAGGGTGCAGAACTTTGGCCCGTGGCCTTTCCGGACCACTGTGCCGACACCTGCAACATTCTCCTTCCGCAGCAAGTGGTCTGGTGGAGTTGTGCACCTTAGAAACTAAACACCTCCCATCTTCATGATCCCGAATGTCTTCAACGTGTTACCAAGACATGGGCCACCTGTGAACGTCGTTTACCTGAGTACCGCACAACCTTCACTTGTTGGCTGGAATGTGCCACACCTGTCATTCGACTTACCTTGATTCAGTGTGGCAAGGAGGTAGCTGCGTGGCGCCGGCACACTAGCGACTATTTCTACGCCGTTCTCCGCGGCCCGGACGCCCAGCCACCTACCCCTGTAACCCAGAGGGAACTCAACACAACTAAGGCACAAATTGTAACATTGACACGCCGTAGACTGCTGGGGGTGATGGTGCGGAACCGACGTCGAGATTTGGAGGAACAAGAATATCCCACCATGCATCATACGTATCACCGCCAATAGGAAACACCGACGACAACGACTCAGCACTACTAGTGACTCTCCAGCAGAAGGAGGTTCTTACTCATTGGTCTGAAGACGACCACAGTAGTGGTTAAAACCGGTCACCGTAATAAATAAATTGTGATCAAGACTGTTTCTGGTAGTAAATACTTCTAAAAAATTTACACGACTCCTGGCGACGCGATGCTGCAAGATCCTGCCTAGCATTCTATCCCCGGAACACACAACCCCGGATGGATCAGTTAATATACAAACGGCGACAGGAGAATGTCGTGATTTAATTGCACTGTGCCGGCCGAGGTGGCCGAGTGGTTCTAGGCGCTACAGTCTGGAACCGCGCGACCGCTAAGGTCGCAGGTTAGAATCCTGCCTCGGGCATGGGTGTGTGTGATGTCCTTAGTTAGGTTTAAGTAGTTCTAAGTTCTAGGGGACTGATGAGCTCAGAAGTTAAGTCCCATAGTACTCAGAGCCATTTGAACCATTTGACTGGCACTGGTAGCGGCGTGCAGACTCAGCGCCGTGTTGGTTGCCATTGATTTTGACAGCGCGTTCGCCAAGGTGCGGTATCTTTTTCCGTTATCGAAAATGAGGAGAAATGGTTTTCCACTCGCCTTTACCGATGTCATCTGGCACCTGTACGGCACCGCCGAATCATTGATTTAGGTCAATGGCCTTGTAACGAGACCAGTGACGATCCGACGTTCCATAAGACAATGTTGCCCAATTTAGAGCTTACTCTTTGCCACAAACCTGGAGCCACTCATCGGGAGTCTGACGAGCCACCTTTCAGGTCTCACTTTGCGACAGCATAGTCTTCGGTGTAGGCGTATGCGGCGACCTCCTGCTCTTGGTCCGCTCACGGTATGAAACACAAACGGTGCTTGATTTGATATCAAAGTACGTAATTGCAGCGGGCAGTAACATGAATGTTGCTAAATCCAAGGCGATGTCCATTGGACGCGGCATCTCACACGACGACTTAGCACCTCTTCCGTGTGTACAGAAACTACGATACCTTGGTATCATTCCTACCTCCACCGTGTGCCGCCCCGCTGCCCTCAATTTTCAGCGTGCATTCCAACGTATCTGC
This sequence comes from Schistocerca cancellata, assembly GCF_023864275.1. NCBI lineage: Eukaryota > Metazoa > Arthropoda > Insecta > Orthoptera > Acrididae > Schistocerca > Schistocerca cancellata. Next base: position 127,190,773 of record NC_064631.1, read on the forward strand.
ACGGCAGTGTGACAAAATCTCCTCTGAGGACTTGACTTTTTACAACGTGTCCAATACCTCAATCAACAAGTGGCGTCCAGAATGGTCCACAACGCACAGATCCTCCCACTGCCATCAACTATTGGACGCAACCTCCAGGCTGGTTTCAGATACTTTCTTACAGCAAGTAAGGTCCGTTACGAAACGTTCACACTCACCCCAGAGCGGGAGGCCTCGGACTTGTCAATGTGCGACTCCGAGCGGCGTCCTTGTACATGTCCACCATGCACAAGCAGTGGAACGGGGACACCTCCCTTATGTGCAGTTTGCTGGATATTCTTATGCTCGCGACCATAACGCCACCAGTACCAGTAGGACACATCAAGCACCATCTGACGCAAATTTCTGATTTCATCGTCGACTTCAGTTATGCTCACACACACTTACAGAACACGCGTTCTCCTCGACATAAAGATTTTTATACCCCACTGCTCCGTTACATATCCAGCAACGATATCGAACTCGGACATCCATCGACGCGATGGCCGATGGTTTGGCGTCATATCCACCAGCGTTTTCTTCCCTTCAACGTCCGGGTATCAGGGTACCACATCACATGTGGAATATTCGCCATAAATCATCGTCTTCACGCCATCAGACTAACGGACTCTCAGCTTTGTTCAATTTGGCACCTCATGGATGACGATGTCCATCAACTGACTTGTGCTGCCACCAGTGACGTCTGGAAACTTGGTCGACAGTTCGTTGCCTGTTACCTCCGCGGTCCGCCCGCCGGTTTGACTTTCATCCATCCTGAGGATACTTATTTTCCCGCCATCAAAAATCGTGCGATTGTATGCGTCAGGGCGTGGACAAACTCCTACATGTATAATGATGGCGACAAATCACGCATTGACTTCTGGCAGTACTTACAAACCGCCCAGAGTGAAGTCGAGCACCGACCGCGCCACCGCGCCTTCTTCGCCAATTATGTACACGCGAACTTTACATCACCCCCGCTCAGCTGGTTGTGCCACACGGGGACGACACCCCCCCCCCCCCCTGCTGACATCTGAGACTCTCCGCGCTACCTTCTGTATCGTAACCCACAGAGGAGTAGGGGCATGGATAAGTGCCTCCTATCTTTTATGCACTACACCAGAGTAGGATGGTTATTCCCCAACTCTACTGAAATTTCATTCTGGAAACATTGAGGGGCGTTCGTAACCTGCAATGTAAACAGGATACGCAATTAAGGTACGCTGTTAACAAATGTTACCTTATCACGTGGACATTAATACGTTTTTCTTTCAATAATCTATTCTTTATTTCTCTATGGCCTGTCTCTTCAAATGTTTCCACAAACGTTTGTTGTCATGAGATACTCGTTTTTCATTGGGGTACTCCCAAGTAGCGAAGTCATTAGCCAGCGACATTTTCCTGAGCTTTCTTTAAATACTTATGCTACAGTTCAGTTAGGTTTTTAATAGCACCCTTCAACACTGAAAAGTCTATGTATGATTGGATGAATCTGAGTGAAAAATGGAGAGTGTGATTGCAATTTTTAATTTTAGGCCATTATTGTATTAACTGGTTTAATTACAGCCTTCTAGGACTGTTTTACCGAGGGTGTCGATAACCTCACTGCTGAGCGTCCTAGATGCATAAAACACACACACACACACACACACACACACACACACACACAAAGAATGAGACGCAAAAAGAGAGAGAGGAAAAGATCTCAGACTGTCGACTTAATTTGCTGTGAGCCATGGGACCACATTTTCTTTTGCTCAGACGATTTTGCAGCTGTGCTGATCTACTATTAGTAAAACAAATTACTAACTGTGCATTCTCGAGGTATGTGTTGTAATTATGTCAACTTTACGGACATTTTCTCCGACGCAAGAGAGCAAACCGCATTCGCTGTCCGCCCAATGGTGGCACAGTATATCAGCCTTTCTTTGAACAGATCCACATAGGAATGGAGGATATCCCCTACTGTAGCAAAAATCGCCAAATCCATCGTTTTCATACCGATGTGCGAACACTTTCCCTTTGTATTTACAGTAAATGCCAATATACAGTATTCCCCATTTTATCTCGTGTTTTTACTATTCTGTGTGTAAGTGTGCATTCAAAATTTAAATTTTTTTTTTGCCAAGATTGTACGTTTTCTTATTCATTACCATTTCCAAGTAAGTGTAGGATTCTTCAGCATCTTACACCGATTCAGACTCCTCCCTCCATCCCAACCAGATTATCTACAGAGTGTTAGCGAATAACTTCCTCCTCTTCATCGAAATGTCCATGGAGAAATACTTCCACTTCCATCATCACAATACTAGCTGTCAAAGCCAAAATGTTGAATTCACAGCAGTGTTAATTAGCGCATCGTAGGCAGCTGGGTTTACTGTAGCTATCTTAAGTAAGGTTTTATGCTTCATAATTGTAACAAAGTCTAGCTTCATGACACTTATCAGTGGTGGCAACAATTATTACGTCCTCGTATGTTTATGACGTAGAACACAGATCAAGTGCAGCTGTCAACAGATGTAGACTAAACATCCAAGATGTTAGTAACAGATGGAAATTATTTTCCAGAAGCCATAGAGGATACCCGTAGGAGGGAGGGAGATAGCCAGTGCGCAGCTAGGAGACTGAAGCCAGGAGACCGTGCTTGGCCAGTACACTGCCGCGAGAGACTGTCACACGACATGGGATGGAAATGTGGTGGTGCCTATTGGCTATTAGCCACGGCCTCTTAGGACGGAATAGTGTGGGACACTGTTCGGACTGGCATATCACTGGTCCAGGTGGTGGCAATGTTTCATCAAATAAAAAACGGCAAGTGCATACCTTTTCCTGTGCATACCTCTTCTTACATACACACAGCAGTGGAAAATTGACAAATAGTTGGGAACCACACATGTTGCAGCAGTGATCTACACAGCTTCAAACACAGGTCAAGTTCCTAGAGTTATTTGATAAGTTTAGCAATAAACATAATAGATACACGCAACAGAGACCTCAGACAGAACATTATGGCCACGTACCTAATAGCCGATATGTCCACTTCTGGCACGAATAACAAGGACGGCGCGTGGTGGCCTGGAAGCAATGAGGCCTTGGCAGGTCGCTGGAGGGAGTTGGCACCACAGCTGCACACAAATGTTATCTAATCACCATGAATCCCAGGGACGGGCAAGATGAGCTCTCATATAACGTTCAATCACTTTGCAGGTCTGTTGGATCCGGTTCAGATCTGGTGAGTAGCGGGGCCAGCACATCAACTGGAATTCAACAGTGTGTTTCTCAAAGCACTCCATGTCACTACTACCCTTGTGACACGGTGCATTATCTTTTTTAGAAATATCGTCATGAACCAGTATACGAAACACCATGGCCGCCATGGTGCCTTGCACGAATTCCACTGGACCCTCTGACGTCCAAGTGATTGTTCCCCAGAACATAATGGAGCCGCCGCCAGGTTGTCTCCGTCACGCAATAAAAGTGTCAAGGAGCTTTCTCCCTGGAAGACGATGGATTCGCGCCCCCCTATCGGCATCATGATGAAGGTGTCGGGATTCATCAGACCATCCGATGCTCTGTCACTGCGTCAGTGGCAACGGTCAAGTCAGCATTCACAGTCGTAGTTGCCGACTTCGTGGTGTTAAAATCGGCACACGCAGAGACCCATAGTTAGCAGAGTTTCGATGCACTGTGTCTTTGGACACACTTGTACTCCGATCATCATTAAAGTCTGATGTTAGTTCCGCCACAGTTCGTCGCCTGCCCTGTTTTACCGATCTGCCCAGCCTACGCCGTCCGACATCTGTAATGAGGGATGGCCGCCCAATCCCACGACTTCCAGACGTGGTTTCATCCTGCTTTCGCCAGGTGTTGAAGATACTCACTACAGCACTCCACCGACGCCCGACAACTCGTGCAGTTTCCGAAATGTTGGTTCCGAGCCTCCAGACCACCACAATCTGCCCTCGCTCAAACCCAGAGGGATTGCACGACATCCCCATTCTACACGTGCACGGAACATTCACTGATACTACATGCACAGCGCGTGTCTCTGACTAGCAGTCATTCCTCGCCAGGTGATTTTGCCATCACTTCATGCAATCTCCTGGTCGTTGTTTTTGGATTTCGTCTGCAAGATGTCTCAATTGTTGACAGTAAATGTCAGCAGTTATGGTTGCATCTCACGGAAGGAATTCATAGTAACCACATAATTTCTGTTCTAACATTTTCATACCTCTATCTTTTGAGGATAAGCTCTTGCCTTTGTACGGGGAGTTGCTGATTTGTTTGGACTCAATCATTCCTTTCGTTCCCTTATATTACCCATAAACACAAATTCCTCATCCCAGCAACTATGTAGTACAGGAATCGCCAGCGTCGCACGAGCCAACAAATGACGAGAAAGATGAGATACACATGTGACCACCTGCAGATTTTTGTGAGTTTAGCTTAAGGCCTGCTGTACCAACACACCTGAATTTTGAACCTCTCAATTGCTTGCAAATGTAACACCATGGTGGAATGATCACAGTTCATCACTTTTGCTAGTTCTCGAGAATACTGGCGCGTTTAAACGATCTTCATCAAACCCCGAGAGTATTTCTAAACATGATGAGTCACTAACATCTAATCAAACTCCCTAACAAGAGAAAACCGTTTTCTTGCCGTGCTATGTCTTGTGCCATTATCCCCATATAGCCCAAATGTTGTGACTGTCTCCGCTACTCTCACACCTTTACTGAATTCAAACAGATGTACACACCGGAAAAAATGGTTCAAATGGCTCTGAGCACTATGGGACTCAACTGCTGAGGTCATTAGTCCCCTAGAACTTAGAACTAGTTAAACCTAACTAACCTAAGGACATCACAAACATCCATGCCCGAGGCAGGATTCGAACCTGCGACCGTAGCGGTCTTGCGGTTCCAGACTGCAGCGCCTTTAACCGCACGGCCACTTCGGCCGGCACACACCGGAAATGTTACAATTTCTTCACTGTGCACACCTTTTTCTAGCGTCCGCAGCTCCCCTCACTATTTCCAAATAACAAATGGCCTGTGTGGTACGGCGTCTTCTAATAAAGTAGTTAACGCCTCCTGCCGCCAGACCTCGCAGGCCTTATGGATTACCAAAGATACACAAGGAAAGTGTTCCTCTGAGGCCTATTGTTAGTGCAATCTGTTCGCCCACCTACAGACTTGCTAAACATCTGGCAGGATTATTAGCACCAAAATTGGGACATTGCGAACACCATGTTGTCAACTCGCAGAAATGTGTTGAGACACTCAAGAGAATGGAGATAGGCCCAAACGACCTAATGGTTAGCCCGGACGTTGTGTCACTTTTTACGTGGGTGCCAATACAAGATACGCTGGATCTTTTGGCCCAACATTTTCCATCTGGAATCATTAAATTGTTCCATCACGTCCTAACGACAACGTACTTTTTGTACTGCGATGAATATTATGAGATGAAGGACAGCACAGCCTTGGGGTAACCACTGTCTCCAGCAGTCGCAAATTTTTTCAAGGAGCACTTTGAGGTGCAGGCTCTTCAAACTACGACATTACGGCCGTCGTGTGCACGACGAACTATATAAGACTGAGAAATGAACAATTACAATTTCTACTTTGGAAACACTGTGTACTACACCAGTAGCGTGGTCGGTGTTGTGGAAGAGGTCTGTTTATTAATCTTTCGTATTTAGAGAATTTTGACTGGGAACGAGCTAGCTATTATTAATTTATTTCATGTGAGGCCCGAATTTGTTTTAACGTTGGAAGCGAACTGTTAATGAAGTGGCGCCACGTCATTAAAATACATCATTCCACTGGTGTCCATTGTTGTGCATATCTCGGCCCAGGTAGATCCCAGTCCCAGGCCATTTCTACAAGGATGTAAAAGCTTTAACAATGAGAACCGTACAATAGGACAGCCCATCGGAGCAGTACTGGGAATTACTATCATTTTTCTAAATTAATTCGTCCTTTTAAAAGATGACAGCCTAACTTCTTATTGTCTCACATTCGGCCAGTAACATGTGCTAAATTCCAGTGGTCGTTGACTATCGCTGGAGATCCAATGTGAGACAAGCAAGTGACATATATCTTGAAATGGAAGTAGTTTTCACACCTCAGTAAGTACTTACCTCGCTGCAGAAAGTTACAGGAGGACATTAACTAAATGTATACCGATGTAAAGGGCAAAGAAGATTAGAGTCTATTACTGAGTTCATTTTCATCATTTACCTTTCGCAGCTAAATATATTATACCACCATTCTTATTGACAGTTTAGTGGTTAAGGGAGGGACGTAAGTATCAGTTACAATTTTATTTTGAATTTCCATTCCACTGATTTGAAATAATATGGCAAATTCAAACAATGTGTCTGGGTTCCAAACCATTCGCTGGCAAGTGTTCTTCCGAAATGAGCTATCGATGCATAACTTACAACCCGCTATCACCGCTTTATGTCTGACAGTACATTATCTACCCTCGAGGCTTCACAGGAGTTCTCCTGCGTACCCTGGGGGATTAGTACTCCTAGAAAAGATACTATGGAGAACGCTTCCTGTTTCACATCCTGTTTAGGTTGAATGGTGTGGGCGAAAGGCTACATCCCGTTTTATGCCCTTTTTAATCCGAGAACTACGTTTTTGGAGTTCTATTCTTATTCTTCCCTCTTGGTTCTTGTATATATTGTATATCATCCATCTTTGTCTATGGTCTACTTGTATTTTTCTCAGAATTTATAACATCTTGCATCATTTTACATTATCGAACGCTTTTTTATGTAGAGAAACTCTGTCAATGTTTCTAGATTTTTCTTAAGTTATCCTTCCATAATCAGTACAACTTGCCTCACTGGTGCGAAACTGACTATTACCTAACGAATCCTCTATTTTCTGTTCCATTCTTCTTTTTAATATTCCTGTAAGAAATTTTGATGCGATAATTGTCGCACTTACCTTACTGTCTTCTACATTACGTGGTCGACATTTGTCCAAATTCCTGATGGTATCTCTCCGGGCTTTTAGATGCCACAAACGAACTTGAATAATCGTTTGGTTGCCCCTTACCCCTCCTCCACCTTCCCACAAATGATTTCAGATATTATCGAGTGGGGAAAAGCAATAGTTAGCACACTCTCATTCGGGAGGACGACGGTTCAAACCCGCGTTCGGCCATCCTGATTTAGGATTTTCGTGATTTCCCTAAATCTGTTATGGCAAATGCCGGGATGGTTCCTTGGAAAGAGCACCGCCACTTTCGTTCTCCACACCTCCTCAGTCCGAGCATGTGCTCCGTCTCTAACGAACTCATTGTCGACGGGACATTAAACACTAACCTCATCCTCCATTTCGGAAATTCCGAAGGAATGTTATCCATCTCTTCTGCCTTGTTTCATTGCAGTTCTTCCAAACTCCTATTGAACTGTAATACTGGAACACTATGTCTTCCAATTCGATTGCCATCTCTTCATCAATCACGTCGTCAGAAACTCCTCGGCATCGTAGAGGCCTTCAATGAGCTCTTTGACCTATATCAACACTTAAGAGGGTAATTTTCAATGTGCTATTAATGTTGATTACCTTGCTTTTAACTTCATTTAAATACGTTAATATCAAAGTCCTATTATTGATACGCGGTCATTACTATTTGATAATGATTTTTCTGCTATCTAAGTTATCAAGGCTGACATCTGAGGAGTTTTAATATAGAGTAAGATAACGTCATGCAGTATTGCCGTGCAGTGATCATATGGAATTATCTTAGGGAAGGCGCGTGATTACTCTTAATGTAGAACACCTATTTACGGAAGAGATTTTTATCAGCGTTAATGAGTCCGTCCCGCCGTGAAATATAAGAAGAGCAATACAGGAGCGTTCGTAGCAAACTTGTGGTCCACCATGCTCCGTACGCTCATTGTAGCCGTGTGCGTGTTAGCTCAGGGCCTGGCGTTGCCCACCAGGGCGCGGCCCGTGTTCCTTGGCCGGGGTCGGGTCATCGGAGGCAGTGATGCCAGCATCTCTGACTACCCTTACCAGGCGTCGCTGCTGCTAGATGGCTCCCATTTCTGCGGCGCTTCCATCATTAGCGGGACCTGGACTCTCACTGCCGCCCACTGCGTCTTGGGTACGTCCGCAAGCAGGCTGGGCATGCGCGTAGGCACGACGACACGTGACAGCGGCGGCAGTGTTCACAGCGCGTCCTCCGTTACGTGGCACGAGAGTTACAATGTCTACACGAATGACTACGACATCGCAGTAGTGCAGGTGAGTCCCTTCTGCTGCATTTATTCTCTTGCAGTTGCGACGATGCGAATATGTTGGTGGAATGGTTCAAATGGTTCAAATGGCTCTGGGCACTATGGGACTTAACTGCTGCGGTCATCAGTCCCCTAGAACTACTTAAACCTAACTAACCTAAGGACATAACACACATCCATGCCCGAGGCAGGATTCGAACCTGCGACCGTAATGGTCACGCGGTTCCAGACTGTAGCTCCTTTAACCGCTTGGCTACACCGGCCGGCTTGGTGAAATGAGTTTATACACTCCTGGAAATTGAAAAAAGAACACCGTGAATTCATTGTCCCAGGAAGAGGAAACTTTATTGACACATTCCTGGGGTCAGATACATCACATGATCACACTGACAGAACCACAGGCACATAGACACAGGCAACAGAGCATGCACAATGTCGGCACTAGTACAGTGTATATCCACCTTTCGCAGCAATGCAGGCTGCTATTCTCCCATGGAGACGATCGTAGAGATGCTGGATGTAGTCCTGTGGAACGGCTTGCCATGCCATTTCCACCTGGCGCCTCAGTTGGACCAGCGTTCGTGCTGGACGTGCAGACCGCGTGAGACGACGCTTCATCCAGTCCCAAATATGCTCAATGGGGGACAGATCGGGAGATCTTGCTGGCCAGGGTAGTTGACTTACACCTTCTAGAGCACGTTGGGTGGCACGGGATACATGCGGACGTGCATTGTCCTGTTGGAACAGCAAGTTCCCTTGCCGGTCTAGGAAAGGTAGAACGATGGGTTCGATGACGGTTTGGATGTACCGTGCACTATTCAGTGTCCCCTCGACGATCACCAGTGGTGTACGGCCAGTGTAGGAGATCGCTCCCCACACCATGATGCCGGGTGTAGGCCCTGTGTGCCTCGGTCGTATGCAGTCCTGATTGTGGCGCTCACCTGCACGGCGCCAAACACGCATACGACCATCATTGGCACCAAGGCAGAAGCGACTCTCATCACTGAAGACGACACGTCTCCATTCGTCCCTCCATTCACGCCTGTCGCGACACCACTGGAGGCGGGCTGCACGATGTTGGGGCGTGAGCGGAAGACGGCCTAACGGTGTGCGGGATCGTAGCCCAGCTTCATGGAGACGGTTGCGAATGGTCCTCGCCGATACCCCAGGAGCAACAGTGTCCCTAATTTGCTGGGAAGTGGCGGTGCGGTCCCCTACGGCACTGCGTAGGATCCTACGGTCTTGGCGTGCATCCGTGCGTCGCTGCGGTCCGGTCCCAGGTCGACGGGCACGTGCACCTTCCGCCGACCACTGGCGACAACATCGATGTACTGTGGAGACCTCACGCCCCACGTGTTGAGCAATTCGGCGGTACGTCCACCCGGCCTCCCGCATGCCCACTATACGCCCTCGCTCAAAGTGCGTCGACTGCACATACGGTTCACGTCCACGCTGTCGCGGCATGCTACCAGTGTTAAAGACTGCGATGGAGCTCCGTATGCCACGGCAAACTGGCTGACACTGACGGCGGCGGTGCACAAATGCTGCGCAGCTAGCGCCATTCGACGGCCAACACCGCGGTTCCTGGTGTGTCCGCTGTGCCGTGCGTGTGATCATTGCTTGTACAGCCCACTCGCAGTGTCCGGAGCAAGTATGGTGGGTCTGACACACCGGTGTCAATGTGTTCTTCTTTCCATTTCCAGGAGTGTACATACAGGCCAAGACACAAAAAACGACGCACCACGAGGGAATTATCTGAATGGAGCGGAAATCGTAAAATGTGATGTACATGCGCAGAAAAACAAGTGATTACAATTTCAGAAAAATTCGGGAGAAAGATCTTCACCAGTTGAGCAAATCAATAATATGTAAGTCCATCTCTGAGCCTTATGCAAACAGTTATTCGGCCTGGAATTGACTGACAGTTTGTGGGTGTCCTCCTGAGGCATAACGTGCCACAATCTGTCGAACTGATTTTACAGATAGTCCAAAATCCCGAGATGTTTGGAAAGCCCTGCCCATAACGTTGCAAACGTTGTGATTTGGGGAGAGATTCGGCTACCTTGCTGGCCAATACGGGGTTTAGCAAGCACAGAGGTAAGCAGTAGGAACTCTCGTCGTATGTAGGCGACCATAATTTTACTGAGATCCAAGCGCAGGGTAGGTTACCATGAAGGGTAGAAAGGTGGGGCGTACAATTTCGTCGACATACCGCTGCACTGCAAGGGAGCTGATGATGACAACCAAAGGAGTTCTCCTATGAAAAGGGCACTCCAGAGCATGAATCCTCGTGGTCGGGTGATACGGTGGCGACAGTCAGGTTGGTATCCCACTGCCATCTGGGATGTCTCCATAACGTCTTCGGCCTGGAATGTCGTTACTGGAGTGGAACTGTCTTGAGGTCTGGGGGGTGTGGCCGTGCGGTTCTAGGGGCTTCAGTCTGGAACCGCGCGACCGCTACGGTCGCAGGTTCGAATCCTGCCTCGAGCACGGATGTGTGTGATGTCCTTAGGTTAGTTAGGTTTAAGTAGTTCTAAGTTCTAGGGGACTGATGACCACAGATGTCAAGTTCCACAGTGCTCAGAGCCATTTGAAGCATTTTTTCTTGAGCTCCGCTTCGAATTGAGCCCTGGTGACCAGCGAAGTCGGTCTGTGGTTAGCTCGGACAGCAGTGGAATACCATCCTGTCTGTCATCTAGCATGCGACTCAACAACCAGGCGTGATGGTCTGCGGTGTCACTTCTTTTCACTGCTGGAGCCCTTTGGTTTTCATCTGCAACCCCCTTCAACGGTACGTCGACGATATTGTGGGCCCCGTTTTGCTGCTGTTCCTGGTAAGCCATCCTATGCTTACTTTCTTCAAGATAATGCTCGCTCGTACGCAACGAGCGTTTTCACTGCCAGTCTTCGTGGTTTCCAAACCCTACTTTGGCCGGAAAGGTCGGCGAATCTCTTCCCAGTTGAGAATTCTTGGAACACTGTGAGCAGGGCCTCCAAACAGCTCGCTATTTTCACGATCTAGCGCACCAGTTGGATAGACTTGGGCACGACAACCCTGAGGACATCAAACAAATATAAATCAATGCCAAACTGAATAACCGGCAGCATAAGGGCCATAGGAAACTAATGCATTATTGTGAAACCCTTTCTCTTGAATAAATCATGCAATTTTTCTGAAATTGTGCGCATTTTTTTGTCTCTACATGTAGATCACATCTATAGATTTCGGGCACATTCGGATAACTCCATCGTGTGCATCTTTCGTTGCGTTAGAGTGTGTTAACTACACTGACGAGCAAAGACATTGTGACGACCGCTCGGCAAGAGATTTACTGCGGCATGGTGGCTTTACGGGTACGTCACACGTTAAGGAAAGTATAAAAGTGGAACAGAGACGACTGGCGAATCATTCTAGCAACGATATGGGCCGTGAGTAGCGAAATCCCTTCATACAAACTACTTTGGCAAGGGGCAGGTTGTTGTGGCCAGCCGCATGGAAAAGCGCATCGTGGTAACAGTGAAAGTTGTTGACTGTTCTTGCTACTGTCCTGAGTATCTATGAAAAATGATTGAAGGACGATGAACCTACGAGTAGGCGAAAGGCACGGGGCATCCATGCCTCATCGCAGTAGATGAAGGTTGGAGGCTTGTAGTTGCAGTGCAGTATAAGCCGCGATCTGTAGCATATCTGACGACAGAATTTAATGATGGTGCAGGTACAGTGTTTCGCGGCACACCATTAAGCGCACATTCAATATGAGAACCTGCAGCTGACGACGCCTATGTGTTTTTGTGTTGATTCAATGACATGATCAATTACGATTGCAGAGAACGAGGGTCCTACAGACTTGACCACGGATTAATGTAAATGTGTCTTCTGGTCAAACGAATCACGTTTCTTGTCATGTCTGGATTCACCATCTTACAGACGAACAGATGCTTGAAAACTACAACGCACCGTGTCTGCGGCTGTGGGTCGGTGGGGTCTATATATGCTTGTGGGTATTCACCTATGACGCCCAAACATCTCCAGAGCGTTGTATGTGACTCGGCCTAGCCATCTGGTAGCACTTATCTCCGGAATCGCATCAGATGTTATTGAATCCATGCCTCGCAGAATCGCCGTATTGTTGTACTGTGCATCAAAGGTGGACTAACACGCTATTAAGCAGGTGGTCCTAAAATTTTTAGGCGTGTTAGTATAAATGAGAGAACACAAAAAATTGGACAACTTAAGAGGGCTCCGTAGCCTAGGTCGCTGACGCACACCTGTGCGGCGGCTTTCGACTCCGAGGAAAGCCAGTTAGAATTTTGGTGGCGGACGAAATTTTCACTGCTAGTAATGTGGCCAGCAGGGGGGAAGGAGTGATGGTGGTGAAAAGATTCTGCTCGCCGTTCCTAACGCCAACGTCTGGATAAAATTCAAAGCGTCTCATGATGGTATGTGACACTATTGATGGTGATCCTTCCTTCGAGTGGGGACGTTACATTCGGCGGCCCTCTTGGTGTTTTTCAGCTATGTGCCGGCACTGGGATTCACCCTCCCCATTTATTTCGTTGATGATAACGTAAACCTAACACTACACTATATAAACTCTCATCAAGGTCACCCATAAGATAGGCATACACACTGGACACTTCATAACAGGTCAGAGGAGAGCAGCGGCAAGCCACCCCCACTAGGACCTTTCCATGAGTGGACTGCTGAGTTTGCTTCCCCTACAGTCATCCCTTGAGTACGTGACACTACATACATACAAAACGAGAACTCACTGATAAATTTACTACATTTCTGGTGTGGTTATTACATCATAAAATAATTCAATCAGTGTACCATGTCACTATAATGTAAGGTCTTGATGGAAGGAAGAGGAGACAGGAGTAGGTACAGTAACCCCAAAAGGGCAGGGATTGCCGGCTCTCGGTGAACATAAGCCCCGTAATCGTGGTGGGAATAAGCCAATACCCAGCCCATTGGTTGGCTGCTGCCTTGTTCGGTGAGGAATCATGGACTTGAGGCTGATGGGCAAACGCTTTTTCTAACAGAACGTCGTGTCTGGGCGCTGATAGAACGTTGGTTGGCCCTTGGCCATACAGATCAATGGCAGGGCATGGCATTCAGACCTACTGACCACTCTGCTGAAGAAGTGGACACCCTTATAGCGGAGACCATTTTGAAGACCGGTTGTGCCGTCATACCCATTCTGGCCGGATGACCATCTTTTATTTACGACATGGCAGATCTTGGGGATGGGGACTGGCATCACGTGCAGGGCCTCTCATGGCCCACATCGTCTCGAAACTTCGATTATCTCACCAGCAATAGTTGCCGCTGGCGTTGCGTAACTGCTGAGGAAGCGGCTGTCGGGAAACGCCAGGATTACGGCATCGGTCTCGTGCTTGTTCTCGCTCGTCTACAGTGTGTATCATGAACTGAGTTGCGAATAGTAGAGTCTTGTCTTGGCGGAGCATATGCTGTGCCGACGAGAAACTTCAAGTCTTAAGCATGCTTGCTGAAGGCTTACTTAGCTTCATGGGAGAGCCTATCTGTAATAAAAGATGCACTGGAGGGCGTTAGATGGACTGCAGTAATATTTATTTCTTGTAAGGCATACTTCGCGAACTATGTTATGTAAACAAAGAACAACGAAAAGACACAAGACATTATAACAAATGTGCAAAAGATAAAAAATATAGTAGTAAACAACTGATAATTATAAAGAAAATAACAGAAAATTCACAACTGGGTATTAAAATTGTTAATATTGTCAATGGTACCTGTTGTCACCATCAGAAAATCATTTTGATATCTCCCATTTATGGTCATCTCATGTGTTGGACAGTCTATCTTTCAGCGTTGCAACGAAAATTTCTGGGGACTGTGATGTTCCACTAGAAACGCAGGGTAGCTCAACGGTAGAACACTTGCACACAAAAAATAGAAGTCTCAAATTCAAGTCTCGGTCAGGCAGACAGTTTTGACAGGCCATGAAGTTTTACATCTTCCATATTTGTTCTTTTCTAGTTGACCGTGTCGCATGTAGTAGTCGTGAACTGACTGGTGTAGTTGACTAGCACAACTTTTTCGAAGTTCGGTTGGACTCTTTCGCGTCTGTCCCCTGTGCGGTTGAAATGGTAGTCAGGTTTTCATTAATTCCCATACTTATTGGTATCTGTGGATATTGAAGAACCGTGTACTCTGAAACAAGTGCAGTAGATCTCCGCGTGGCAGAATGTGGGATATGGCTTACAAGTGGAAGACGGAGGGCTCTCTGTAGCTCTAATTGTGCCCCATGTTTGATACACCGCGTTGTTCACTTTGTCGTAGACCAGTTTCACACGTTGACTGTTTAGGCATTCCAGAACATAATAGTCCTGCGTGAGGTTGCAGTATTGCCACAAATTCCCCATACCATTTGTAATTGGTTGTTTCTGCTCCTGTTGTAGTTTGCAACTTTCAGGTATTCAGCGAAGCATGGTCTCGTATCCAGGTTCAAATCGAAATTTTTCCCGGGTTTTTAAATTGTCATTTACAGCGCAAGACGTATAATAGAAGTCCGTGAATGCTACGGTCAAAGTATTACCTGGATAATAGCAAAAACGGAGCACTAATCACCCACATTTATTTTGGCGGTGCAAAGCTCCGCGGAGAACGTTTCATTATAGTTACGAGAACGATATCATCACGTTCTGGTTCTGTAGTCATATAACTCTACAAAATGAAAATTTGTTTTTAGTCTGAGATACTCACTGCCAAAGCAGCTATTCTCAGGGGCTACCGAATATTCAATAAAGAATACGTAAGGGTTGCATAGACGTTACATATCATAATACACTGAAAGACACCAGAAAAATAATCAACTGTTTATAGAAATCCTTTTGTGTTTGCTGTGGTTTCCAGTCCGAAGATTGGGTGAAGCTACTATCCACGTTAGTCTATCCTATGCAAGTCTTTTCAGATCTGTATAAATTCTAAATCCTAAATGTATTACATTCTGCTTACTATTATCAAATGTTAAAGTCCCTTTATAAATTCTACCGCGTGCCCCCTCCCCACATCTCTCTCCGTTTGTACACTGAATCCTTCTAGATGTGTCCTGTTAACATACCCGTTTTTCCCACACATTTCTGTCGTTACGGATTTTTCATTTCATAGAATTACCAATTTCTGTTGCCCAAAAACCATCCTCAGATCTGATTGTATGGATGACAGGGCGTTATCTTCTGACGTAACACATAAATCGTGCTATTTAGCTGGTCTCTTTTCACTGGTACGACAATATCTGTGGATGGTAAACCGAAATCGGTCGTTTCTAAAATGCTACGAATCTGTGTGAACCGTAAAATCTGTTCTAAATGAAATTCTTTTAATTCGTTACTTAAGTCAATTTCTTCACTAAAATATTACGGGAGATAAGTAGTGACTCACTTGGGAATGCTAGAATTTCTACTACTGTATGACTCACAGTCGACAGCATGTAGCAGACATTACTCTCGATGCTGCTCAGAGCAGGAATACCGTGGCTCCAGTAAACCCCTTAGACAAAATTCCTACGCGGGATCTTAGACGAACCATTGTTCAAGTAAAGAAGTGCCACATTGCGAAATTTTAGATGTTGATGCTATGTTCCAGCAAGAAAGATTTCATAGGGAGTACTATTAACTTACTCAGTGCGTGTGGCAGTAAAATTTAAGGGGCTCCGGAAAGGTTCAAAACCATGAAAAGTTCAATTTTTACTTTTTTGCGTTTTCTGAATCTGCAGACTGTTACCTTTTAATAGATATATAATTTATTCAATTCCGAAGACTACAACTATTTTTAAATTTTTTTTTGAAATGTGTTCTACATGGGCGTGACCCACTGTGGCGCTGTTAAACTGCTGTCAAATGGTGTTATTATTAACGTCCGTGTTCATCAGGTACATTTTAGTGATGTGAGATAAAGTATGTGTTGTGGCTAACCTGTGATGGTTCAATATATATCGCTGGTGTGATTGTCGATTGTTTCATGTTTATTTACTCTGTCGTTATCTCGAAAATATTCGTAATTAATTCTGTTTCTTGAGTCTCTGTTTTGTTGAAGTATAATAATGAGTAAAAGTAAAGTTATTAGAAATCCTCTGAAGGCTTTTAAGAAAAGGAGAAATGTTGGAAAGCCAAAGGTATGTGTTATTACTGTAAATAATAACATTCTAACATGGTACGAGCGATGCTTGCTTTAGACAAGGAACGCCTTCGGGCTGCAGACAGGGCTGTAAAGAGTCTAGAAATACAAGCAAGAGTAATCAGGAGGAGGAACAAGAGGAAGCTGGAGGAGGAGTTTGCAGAGGATGAAGATAATCCATCCTATGGACTTGGAATGCACTAAAAAGTTAATCCAATCTTTGTCGCTCGATTCCCAAAACTTTTATTTTCTCATACTAATTACATGTTTTCTAAGGATCTTCCAAACATATTTGTTTCAAACTTTCAGTAAATGTTACACAGTACCTTCTGCATAATTTAACACAGCTTTTTTCCAAAAAACTGTATATTTTTGAATATATAAATAAAAAATTGCAAAAAAATGTTGTGAATTTTCATTACAATTGAAAAAAAATCATCTTTAATAACTGAACTAAAATTTTGTAAAATCCCTGTGTTAAGTTGTAGCCCATATTCCAATAAATAATCTGTAAAAAGTTCAACTTCCTACCTCAAATACTTTGTGAGGAAAGATGTAATTTATAAGCGTTATTTTAACATTGCAAGTATAGGGCGTTGCGGAGCCCCTTAAGCACATTGATGAACGCCACTTTCATTACCGGCCCTGATATTTACGAGAGATGTTCCTAAAGTAGAACAGTTTAATGGGAACTGACACTGACCACGGAATCGATCGTACCTACATCCACGTTTACTCAGCAAACCACTGTGAAGTGCGTCACAGTACTTTCCAGTGTGTCGGTTACTAGTGCACTAGGTCTTCCTGAAATTACGTTCACATATGGACAGTGGGAAGACTGATTGCTTAAAATATGAGGCTAACGGGCCTTATCTTGCCTTCGTGATCTTTAATGGGAGGCAGTAGTATAGTCCTAGATTCCTCACATAGAACTTTGTAAGGGATAGTTGGACACTACCTCCAAGCATCTTCCAGTTCATTTTTTCAGCATTACCGCGACGCTCACCCGTGGATCGAACTTCCCAGTGACCATTCGAGCTGCTTTTCTCTGTATACACTCAATATTGCCTGTTAGTTCTGTTTTGTACTTGTTCTACAGCCTTGACCAAGATTTCAAGATAGCGTGTGTAGTGAAGGTGGAGGGGGCAGAAAGGGAAGATACCGATGATATCAACAGCTTCGTGACATTATGCGAAATCAGCAGCGACGATTGAAAATGTGTGCCACACCTAGACGTGAACCTAGGACTACCTGCTTACTAGGCAACTGCGTTTAACACCGTGCCACCGGATACACTGTTAATCACAAAATCGTTCAAATGGCTCTGAGCACTATGGGACTTATCGTCTGATGTCATCAGTCCCCTAGATCTTAGAACTACTTAAACCTAACTAACCTAAGGACATCACACACATCCATGGCCGAAGCAGGATTCGAACCTGCGACGTAGTAGTCACGCGGTTCCGAACTGAAGCTCCTAGAACCGCTCGGTCACAGACGCGCGAACTTTCTCATCGGACTCCTTCACGCATCCTTCTTCTCACCTAGCACCAAGACACACCCGCCGTCCCTTGCCAAGATGGCTGCCATGTCGGTATTCTTGTTAAAGTGCTTCGTGTTAATGTAATTTTTTGTGATAACTCTGAAGGTATTTCGACAGTGTGCAGTGTGAAAGTGACTAACAACTAAAGGTACTGTACTCAGACCGAAAACCTAGAACTTATTGTCCAGAATTAGCTATAAACATACATTATGCATGATGGATTAGTGCATTTTACCTAGAGTGCAAAATTAATTAACACAGCAAGTTTTTTCTATTACTTCATATTTCAGACTATCTGGACAAAATAGTTATAGTCCACATTGTCTTGATTTGCTGTCATAAAATTGTGCATGCTTCGGTGAAAGTTTTTAGGTTATGTGTGGTACATAAATCGAACTTTCGGCATGGTATATAAATCGAATTTTCAACGTGCTACATAAATCGAACTTCTTTCGTGGTACCTCAATCGAACTTTCTCCGTGGTACATAGATCGAACGATTGTCGTGGTACGCAGATCTAACTAGTTGTTGTAGTGTGGTTAGGTGAAACTGATTATTGGGCAAGAACTTGTATAATGTTAATTGCGTTACACTTACCTTGTGACTTCCTGGCATCTACGTAGATAGTGTAGACGCTGGAGAAGACCACTTGGTCTGAATTAGCGGCGGTCGTGGCCAGCCCGATTGTGGGAAGTGCTACACCTAAGCTTATAATGATGGCGGTTTCAGAGGGAAAGAGCGCTGTATCTAGGCGTCGCATTTCTGTAGATATGTCGGAACCATGGACGCGACTCAGGAAAAAATTGCTGTGGTTGAAGACTTCATGGGTGAGTTGACAAGTGAATTACGGCAGAAGAAAACGTCGACAGCGATAGCAGACAGGATTAAAAATAAGATTTGGACCTTTGTCTTGACTCAGTCCAGGTTAGAAGGCCAAATTGAGGAGCTCAGGTTAGAAAACCAAAGGCTGAGGAATGAGCTTGCCACTGCCAATGCCCCTGATGCACAGGAGAGAATACAACGCATGGAGACGGAACTGAAAAGTCTTAAGGAGGAGAATACACGATTGAGAGAGAGTAAGCCAGCCACATTGTCTTTTGCCGGTGTTGCGGCAGCTGTGCCAAAAAAGGTAAACTCAACTGAAATGAAGATTGAAGAAGTCAGTGCCAAACAGACAAGTGTTCTCTTCTTCGAAGGCACAGCCAATCAGGATTCTAAGACTGTTAGAGAGACAGTAACTAAGACCATCAATCCGAAATTAGACAAAGTCAAAATTAAAGCTATCAGTTCGACGGCAAATACCGTCATCATGGAAACTGAGACGGCAGATGACAAGCGCAAGGTTACTGAAAAGACAGCTGCGCTGCAGAATATTAAATGTGAAGAGCCAAGGAAGCTGCGACCTCTCTTAGCAGTTTACCAGGTTCCAACAACACTGACAAATGAGGAATTTCTAGACGAACTCTGTGAGATAAACCTCAGCGAGCATGTTTCCCCTGAGGAGTTTCACGTTGAGGTAGCTGCGAAGTTTAAGACGAGACCTAAAGGTGAACGTACGGTAAACAACATTATTGAAGTCACGCCGAGAATTCGTTGTCTTCTGTTGCAAAAGGATAGAGTTTACATCCAATTTGAAGACCTAAGAGTTAGAGAATTTGTTGCTGTCCAGAAGTGTTTTAGGTGTTGGGGTCTGGGACATTCCACCGGGCACTGCGACAGAGAACAAGTATGTGCAAAATGTGGGAAGACCGCCCACAACAGGTCAGAATACAAAGAGCAGACGGTAGTTGGGTGTATTCCATGCCATCACAGGATGAGGGTATGTAAAAAAAGCTGGGGGTTCAGACTCTCAAACCTTCAGACAACTTAACGAAAGGCAGACCCAACGTACAGATTACGATTTGAGTAATGTCAACTAAGCCTAATTCTGAAATGTTTAGGGACTACACAAACAATCAGCATACTCAGCGGAGATACAGGTCACCGTCTACGAGAGCCAGAGCTTGGCGACGTGCAGTGGCATGGAGAAGACAAACGAGTATTTTAGCACAGGGAGGAGGAGATACAGCACAAGAATCAGTTTTCGCGGCCATTCAAAACAAATAATTTCGTCATGACCGACATGTTACATGATGCATGCATTCATGGAGCAATGGAGTATCGTCTTGAGCGAGAAGTTAAGCATGAGTTGTTTCAGTGGGCAATGCTCCATTTAGCCTCGTTATTTAGTATAGTGGAGTTGGAGGCTCAACTTCAAGTGGAGGACAGTGATAATAACCCAGCATCAGCTTCGGACAACTTCTCAACTGCGAAATTCTCCCTGCATCCTTCGCAGCCGGCAATGAGTGAGAATGGGTACTTTGTAACTGACTGTCATGAGGGGTTATCTACAGTGTCACGTGAATACGATGTGTCTAAATGTGAGTCTTACATCAAACCTGTTCGCTTTATCTATGGAGGTACCACACATGATGGATCTAACGATGAGTTGGTGTCCAGAAGTAATTATGCAAATTCTCAGGGTCCTACAAACAAGAAAATAGAAACAGACAAAGTACGCAGTGAAGGACAGGACATCGAAGATAAATAGAAGAATACTGAAACTCTTCACTGCGTGGACTTACAGAATGGTACAGATGGGGAACCAAGACCTGAGGAGCAGGAAATTCCTACCGTGCCATCCAAATATACCGTTGACTCAGTGGATTACTGTGACTTAGACAATAAGATTAGACTCACTAGGGTAGAAAATAAGAACATATTTCAAACTGCACTACGTCTGGTGCCGCGGTTGACTCACCCTGAGGGTAATACAGTTTGTTACCCAACGACAGAAGAGACAGATTGCATGATAATAAGGGTAGGAAACTTGCCAACTGACAAAAAGGAACTTTGTAAATTGTTGGCTGTGGTGTGTACGCATCGTGGCGAGGGG
This sequence comes from Schistocerca cancellata, assembly GCF_023864275.1. NCBI lineage: Eukaryota > Metazoa > Arthropoda > Insecta > Orthoptera > Acrididae > Schistocerca > Schistocerca cancellata. The sequence continues at coordinate 127,211,699 of NC_064631.1, forward strand.
CTAAACTTGCATAATGTATACAAAGACCTGGTTCGTGCCCATGGCAGAGTGTATTTCGACCCTAAGGGAACTACTGCTAGGTGTTTTGTATTCACCAAGTATTCATCGTGAAATTTATACAACTTAATTGTATGAGAATTAGACTGGTTATGGCAGAAGTGGGTAGATTGATTGATGACGCTGGAGCACAAATTGCCTGTCTTCAGGAGCCTTATATCTATGGCGGTAAGATTCCCGGATTGCCAACGCATTGCACGACAATCACAGGAACAAATGGTGCTAATGCGGCAATTGTGATAACAAATGGGAAGATCAAAGTCACGCGTATTGCACAACTGTCTTCTGAGCACGTTGTGACCATTGAGGCCTTAATAAGGGGAGACTTCTGGATAATCTCCTCAATTTATGCTCAGTACCCCTTGGATATTGAGCCCTTTCTTGACAATATTAGGAACATAGTCAATTTTTTCCAGACAGAGAAAATTACTGATTTTGGCAGATATAAACGCTAAATCCACACTGTGGCATGTTGACAGGACAGATACAAGGGCGCTTCTAGTGAATGATCTTGTAAATGAGTGTCAGCTGGTAGTATTGAATAAAGAAGGGCATGGGCCCACATATAGGGGCAATGCTGGTGGCACTAGTAATATAGATATATCCCTTGCGAATGAACTAGCTTGTCCCCATGTCGTGGCCTGGCGGATCTGCGATGGTGCTTCACAAAGTGACCATAACATGATTACTATAGAGGTGGATAATTCTTATCACTCAAATGTACAGGCAGCTTCATCATGTCACCCGCGATTAGTGTTTGAGAAGGCTAACCTGGAGACCTTGTTTAAAGTAACAGATAGTTTCAACATGAATGAAGTTCAAGGGAGTGTGTATTTCAGAGCTCACTTCCTGGTAGACGTGCTGCAACAGGCGCTGGTTAGTGCCATTCCGTCTGTGAGTGGAGGAAGACAACCTCGTTTCCCCTGGTCCCGACAGTTGACAACACTAAGGAAGAAACTCGAAATGCCAAGCGATATTACCAACTAGCAAAGACATATAATGAGAGGCATATAAGGCTGCAACTGTATCTGGCTGCCAAAAATAGATACAAGAATGAACCACAGAAGACAAGACAGATTCATTCGGACAAGTTTGTCAAAACAAATCTGTCTAAAGACATCTGGGGCGAGCCATACAGAGTGCAAACAGAACGTGTCAAGTAACCTCTGATTATGTCAACACTGCGGCAGGCAGATGGACGTAAGACGGATGGATGACGGCGTACGGCAGAATTTCACCTGCATAGGCTGCTTCCTGACGATTTTACTTAAAAAAGCGGATAAAGTGTCACTAGAAGCCTTCCTAAGAGACAAACTCCATTCCTTCCGAACTGACTATGCAAATGTAGACAAGATGTGGCTCAAATTCTAAGATATAGTAGCAACAGCAAGTGAGAGATTCATACCTCATAAATAGGTAAGAGATGGAACAGATCCGCCATGGTACACGAAACAGGTCCGAACGCTGTTGCAGAGGCAACGGAAAAAGCATGCGAAGTTCAGAAGAACGCGAAAACCCGAACATCGGCTAAAATTTACAGACGCACGAAATTAGGCACGGACTTCAATGCGAGATGCCTTTAATCGGTTCCACAACGAAACATTGTCTCGAAATTCGGTAGAAAATCCGAAGAAATTCTGGTCGTACGAAAAGCACACAAGCGGCAAGACGCAGTCAATACCTTCGCTGCGCAGTGTCAATGGTACTGTTACCGACGACAGTGCCGCTAAAGCGGAGTTATTAAACGTAGTTTTCCGAAATTCCTTCACCACGGAAGACGAATGGAATATTCCAGAATTTGAAACATAAGCAGCTGCTCACATGAGTTTCTTAGAAGTAAACACCTTAGGGGTTGCGAAGCAACTCAAATCGCTTGATACGGGCAGGTCTTCAGGTCCAGATTGAATACCGATTAGGTTCCTTTCAGATTACGCTGGTAGAATAGCTCTCTACTTAACAATCATGTACAACCGCTCCTCAGCGATAGATCTGTACCTACAGATTGGAAAATTTCGCAGGTCGCACCAGTGTTTAAGAAGGGCAGTAGGAGTAATCCATCGAACTACGCACCTATATCATTGACGTCGGTTTGCAGTAGGGTTTTGGAGCATATACTGCATTCAAACATCATGAATCACCTCGAAGGGAACGATCTATTGGTACTCAATTAGCATGGTTTCAGACAACATCATTCTTGTGCCACGCAGCTAGCTCTTTATTCGCACGAAGTAATGGCCGCTATCGACAGGGGATCTCAAGTTGATTCCGTATTTCTAGATTTCCGGAAAGCTTTTGACACCGTTCCTCACAAGCGACTTCTAATCAAGCTGCGGACCAATGGGGTATCGTCTCAGTTGTGGGACTGGATTCGTGATTTCCTGTCAGGATGGTCGCAGTTCGTAGTAATAGACGGCAAATCATCGAGTAAAACTGAAGTGATATCAGGTGTTCCCCAGGGAAGCGTCCTGGGACCTCGGCTGTTCCTGATCTATATAAATGACCTGGGTGACAATCTGAGCAGTTCTCTTAGGTTGTTCGCAGATGATGCTGTAATTTACCGTCTAGTAAGGTCATCCGAAGACCAGTATCAGTTTGCAAAGCGATTTAGAAAAGATTGCTGTATGGTGTGGCAGGTGGCAGTTAACGCTAAATAACGAAAAGTGTGAGGTGATCCACATGAGTTCCAAACGAAATCCGTTGGAATTCGATTACTCGATAAATAGTAAAATTCTCAAGGCTGCCAATTCAACTAAGTACCTGGGTGTTAAAATTACGAACAACTTCAGTTGGAAAGACCACATAGATAATATTGTGGGGAAGGCGAGCCAAAGGTTGCGTTTCATTGGCAGGACACTTAGAAAATGCAAGTCCACTAAAGAGACAGCTTATACGACACTCGTTCGTCTTCTGTTAGAATATTGCTGCGCGGTGTGGGATCCTTACCAGGTGGGATTGACGGAGGACATCGAAAGGGTGCAAAAAATGCAGCTCGTTTTGTATTATCACGTAATAGGGGAGAGAATGTGGCAGATATGATACGCGAGTTGGAATGGAAGTCATTAAAGCAAAGACGTTTTTTGTCGCGGCGAGATCTATTTACGAAATCTCAGTCACCAACTTTCTCTTCCGAATGCGAAAATATTTTGTTGAGCCCAACCTACATAGGTAGGAATGATCATCAAAATAAAATTGGAGAAATCAGAGCTCGAACAGAAAGGTTTAGGTGTTCGTTTTTCCCGCGCGCTGTTCTGGAGTGGAATGGTAGAGAGATAGTATGATTGTGGTTCGATGAACCCTCTGCCAAGCAGTTAAATGTGAATTTCAGAGTAATCATGTAGATGTAGATGTAGATGTAGATGTAGATGATGAAATAGAGGATGACGTTTACCATCATGATCTTCGCAGGCAAATTGGTGAAGAATACGTCAACGACCTAGCTATCATTCCGTTTGCGCAGGAAGAGGTTGCATTGGCATTTCAAAACTTCAAAAACAAGAAGGCCCCTGGCCCGGATGGTGTGCATGCTGAGACCGTGAAGGCTGCTGCCCCTGTCATTGTTCCGTACCTGACAAAATTGTTTAACGATTGCCTGCTGGATGGTGGAGTTCCGGCCACATGGAAATCGGCTAGTGTCATATTTATTAAAAAAATCGGAGGATAAAGACCCGACGGGTGCCAAGACGTACAGGCCAATCTGCCTACTAAACATCTTAGGAAAACTGCAGGAGAGACTATAGTGCGATAGACTTCAGACTCACCGGCAGCTGAGGGCCTATCACCCCATCGGTTTGGCTTTTACCCGAAGAAATCTACTGAAGATGCAATTAACAGAGCAATTAATATTACCAAGAATACGGACTACAGTTATGTTCTGGCAGTGTGCATAGACTTTTCAGGTGCTTTTGACAATCTGTGGTGGCCTGCCCTGTTCGCAAGATTGCGGGACCCGCAAATTCCAGCTGCATTGTACGCAAACTTTCTTGAATACTGCAGACATCGGACGGTAGAATGAAGGGCAGGGAATCAGACGGTTGTCAAAAGGATATCCAAGGGTTGCCCTCAAAGCTCCATCTGTGGTCCCATTTTTTGGGACATTGTAATCGAACCACTGCTGGACATGATAGATCAGGATAGGAGGGCCTCAGGGGTTGTTGCTTATGCTGACGACCTAATGGTGTTAGTATCAGCAAACTCTCGGAAACAACTAGAGATTATGACTACTGACTTGCTTCATGACATTACTGATTGATGCAAGAAAAACAAAGTGCCTGTGGCTGCGAATAAGACTGTGTATATGCTCCTAAAGGGTCAGCTGCTCCGTAACCCAGTCATTAAACTTCATGACGTGTCACTCAAACGACAAGAGGTAGCGCAGTATTTAGGGCTTTATTTGGATGAGAAGCAGTCTTTCGTACCACATGCAAGAATAATGACAGAAAAAGAATTGAGTATTATGCATAAAGTGGCGAGAGTGAACAGTGCCTCCATTAGGCTGCCGCTGAACGTCATGAGAGCGTATCACACCGCGTTATTTGAATCTATTACAAGCTTTGCAGCTAGTGTCAGGGCGCATCGGCTGCACCTAGGTACCCACGTAAACATTGTTAGGCGTGGCCAACGGAGTGTTCTGCTCCGATCGTCAGGGGCGTTCAGTACCACTTCCATCGAAGCCTTGTGTGTTGTACTAGGTGTATAGCCAGTTGATCTTACCATCAGGCAACGTGCGGCAGCCTTACTGGTTGAGGAAAGGGGAAGAAGGGAAGGTGAGAGATATTACGGGGCAAAAGCTAAGGAACATGAAGGATTTTAGAGACTGGAAGCTACAGACATGACAGTCAGAATGGGAACCGACAGACAAAGGAGACGAGTGTACAAATTTTTTCCTGATGCACGTGAGAGACTAAGATTGCGACACTGTGATCCTACGCGCGGTATGGTCCATTTCCTGACGGGTCATGGACCATATCCTGCGCTTTTACAACGAGTGGGATTAAGAGAGAGAGATGTATGTGTGTGTGGTCAAGTCGGTACACCGGAACACGTCGTCCTACACTGTCACAAGCTTTCAACGACACGAGAACTAACTTTTAGCGAGGACTTATATAATTTAATAAGACAGCAGGGTGAGTGGGTGAGGCAGAATAATTTATGCAACGACTTTTCAAATTTACTCCACGAACAGTTCAGGGAGGATCGGCCTTATGCACAGGTCAGACTGGCTGCACAGGTTAGGCAGCATCAATGGAGGGACACCGACACAGACTCAAATTCAGACTGAGACTCAGATTCAGCTGTGGACGAGGATATGGTATGAAGGTTCTGGCATCCCAAGAGCGACTGGCTCGAAGTCCGTTCCGAGCCCTCGCACATGGGTGTGCATGCATACCAGTAGACGTGTATTAATAATTCACATAATTGTATAACCACTATGTATTGCTTAAAATTATTCCTGTTTTGATAACTAATCTTAATGTGAACTGTACTGGCATTTTTTGTGCAATGTTTTTGTAACAAATGTTAATGTAATTCTAAGATTAAAAATTAGTATACCCTTCTCAAGAAAACGGTAGTATATATAATTCTTGTTTTCTTGTATGATTACTAATACTTTATGCTTCTTGTTTGGAATAGAGTAACGACCATATATAGAGGTTCAACCGTACAAAGGCCACGTCCACTATGACAGGCTAGAGGATTTGCCGAGCCCTCATGTGGGTGTGGCTCACCGTGGAATCAGAGCTTAAAGTTATCGTACATGTTTCACTTCCATACATGGTTACACTCCATACAAATACTTTCAGAAACGACTTCCTGACACTTAAATCTATAGTCGATTTTAACAAATTTCTCTTCTTCAGAAACGCTTTCCTTGCCATTCTTGTTTTGTCCGTCTGCTAAGGAAGTAGATCTTAAGTTGACAAATCATCTTATGTAAATTTTATTCTTGTTTGATTTTGTATATTTCTTAAATTTCAAACATTTTAAATTGTTTTATAGAGTTTCTTTGTATTAACAATATATACAAAAAAAGGAGTAGTAAACAGAGTAAGGTTAGTGACACACCGTGCAAGAAATCTGGTCCGCCTCCACGTGGCTAGGGACGGGCAACGGTGTGAGAACTTTTATGACCATCTTAAAGTTCTCACACCGGCTGAGAGACCATGAGTGACACTAACGCTACATATTGTAGTAGCAGTACAATCCACCATAGCTACTAGACGGTGGGTTTCCCTGTAAGTTAAATGAAAAAAAGTCTCTTTCTATGTCGTGCATGCTCGATAATTTTAGATTCCCGCTGGAGGTCAAACGTAAATGGGCTTCCGCTCTGACGGTTTTGGATTCATAGCACATCGAGGTGTGACAATTAGATGAATGAGTGATGTATGTTCTTTTGGAGAAGTCACTCATATAATTCTGGGATGGGTTGTACGCTTGTTTTGTCTCCATATTAGATGGATGTATTCTCCTTGTTTGATACCAAGGAACTGTGCTTTGCCTAACTATTTTACCGATAATTATGTCAATGTCATGGTTCCATTTAATATCCTTACAACGTGATACAGCCAGGAGTTTGCATGAGTTTAGAGAGTGAATTCAGTAGCGAGGTGAACGTTTCGTAACCGTTTTCAGATCTCTGACTCCTTCCCCCTGGGAGCTAACGTGCAGGTTGTGAGTCTGCCTGCCGCGAATTACGACCCACCTGGCGGCCTCGCTGCCACGCTCACCGGCTGGGGCTCGGTGCAGTTCAACGGCGGCGTGGTGGACACCCTCCAGAAGGTGGACCTCAGCGTCATGGACCGGCAGGCGTGCCAGAGCTACATGGACTCGACGCCGGCGCCGCCGCTCGAGGTGACGCAGCGCATGGTGTGCGCCGGCGAGGCGGGGCGAGCTGCGTGCCAGGGCGACTCCGGGGGCCCGTTGGTGAGCGCCGGGACGCAGGTCGGCGTCGTCTCGTTCGGCATGTACGCCGCCTGCGAGAGCTCCGGCACAGTCTTTGCCAACGTCGGCAACCTGCGGGCCTGGATTACCAGCAAGACCAACGTCTAGCTGTCTAATAACAAATACTCAGACACATTTACAACTCGGCTGTGTTACTCACTCCCCATCCTCACAGCCGTACTTCTGCCAGAAAGTTTCATATCAGCGCACACTCCGCTGCAGAGTGAAAATCTCATTCTGGAAACATCTGTCCAACTACCCAAAAAATTTATATCACTGTAAGTGTTTCGTTTTATTGACATAAAAAGACCCTCAATTGTCTGAAATTGAATACATTTCCATTTTCGGTTTGCTTTGACAATCTAATATCCGTTTAATTATTTATATTTTCTATTACCCGTCACATTCATTTATTCAAATTAGCATATTGCGATTCATTCAAAGCTCGTTTCCAATAACTGCGTTAAGTGCGTGCTGTTTGTGACTGTTACAGAGTGGCAAAACTGCCATAAGCTACCGTAAACTGACCTAAGCAAGCGTAGACTACGACAGTGTGCCTAGCAGCACTGATCACTTGAGATCGTAACCGCATTATATGTGCGTTTAGTGTGTTGCCTATCTATCATCCGTTACTTCATTACGACCGACTTGTTTACATACTCGATCATAAATTTCCCTAAAAACTGCAAGTGTTGAACCATATAGAAACTGACGAAGGTATATAAAGGGCCGTGTAACTAACGGAACATTTTAGTTCTACATAGTTGTTGTTGTTGTTGTCGTCTTCAGTCCTGAGACTGGTTTGATGCAGCTCTCATGCTACTCTATCCTGTGCAAGCTTCTTCATCTCCCAGTACCTACTGCAACCTACATCCTTCTGAATCTGCTTAGTGTATTCATCTCTTGGTCTCCCCCTACGATTTTTACCCTCCACGCTGCCCTCCAATACTAAATTGGTGATCCCTTGATGCCTCAGAACATGTCCTACCAACCGATCCCTTCTTCTGGTCAAGTTGTGCCACAAACTTCTCTTCTCCCCAATCCTATTCAATACTTCCTCATTAGTTATGTGATCTACCCATCTAATCTTCAGCATTCTTCTGTAGCACCACATTTCGAAAGCTTCTATTCTCTTCTTGTCCAAACTATTTATCGTCCATGTTTCACTTCCATACATGGCTACACTCCATACAAATACTTTCAGAAATGACTTCCTGACACTTAAATCTATACTCGATGTTAACAAATTTCTCTTCTTCAGAAACGCTTTCCTTGCCATTGCCAGTCTACATTTTATATCCTCTCTACTTCGACCATCATCAGTTATTTTGCTCCCCAAATAGCAAAACTCCTTTACTACTTTAAGTGTCTCATTTCCTAATCTAATACCCTCAACATCACCCGACTTAATTCGACTACATTCCATTATTCTCGTTTTGTTTTTGTTGATGTTCATCTTATATCCTCCCTTCAAGACACCATCCATTCCATTCAACTGCTCTTCCAAGTCCTTTGCTGTCTCTGAAAGAATTACAATGTCATCGGCGAACCTCAAAGTTTTTATTTCTTCTCCATGGATCTTAATACCTACCCCGAATTTTTCTTTTGTTTCCTTTACTGCTTGCTCAATATACAGATTGAATAACATCGGGGAGAGGCTACAACCCTGTCTCACTCCCTTCCCAACCACTGCTTCCCTTTCATGTCCCTCGACTCTTATAACTGCCATCTGGTTTCTGTACAAATTGTAAATAGCCTTTCGCTCCCTGTATTTTACCCCTGCCACCTTTAGAATTTGAAAGAGAGTATTCCAGTCAACATTGTCAAAAGCTTTCTCTAAGTCTACAAATGCTAGAAACGTAGGTTTGCCTGTCCTTAATCTTTCTTCTAAGATAAGTCGTAAGGTCAATATTGCCTCACGTGTTCCAGTATTTCTACGGAATCCAAACTGATCTTCCCCGAGGTCGGCTTCTACTAGTTTTTCCATTCGTCTGTAAAGAATTCGTGTTAGTATTTTGCAGCTGTGGCTTATTAAACTGATTGTTCGGTAATTTTCATATCTGTCAACACCTGCTTTCTTTGGGATTGAAATTATTATATTCTTCTTGAAGTCTGAGGGTATTTCGCCTGTTTCATACATCTTGCTCACCAGATGGTAGAGTTTTGTCAGGACTGGCTCTCCCAAGGCCGTCAGTAGTTCCAATGGAATGTTGTCTACTCCGGGGGCCTTGTTTTGACTCAGGTCTTTCAGTGCTCTGTCAAACTCTTCACGCAGTATCTTATCTCCCATTTCATCTTCATCTACATCCTCTTCCATTTCCATAATATTGTCCTCAAGTACATCGCCCTTGTATAAACCCTCTATATACTCCTTCCACCTTTCTGCTTTCCCTTCTTTGCTTAGAACTGGGTTTCCATCTGAGCTCTTGATGTTCATACAAGTGATTCTCTTATCTCCAAAAGTCTCTTTAATTTTCCTGTAGGCAGTATCTATCTTACCCCTAGTGAGATACGCCTCTACATCCTTACATTTGCCCTCTAGCCATCCCTGCTTAGCCATTTTGCACTTCCTGTCGATCTCATTGTTGAGACGTTTGTATTCCTTTTTGCCTGCTTCATTTACTGCATTTTTATATTTTCTCCTTTCATCAATTAAATTCAATATTTCTTCTGTTACCCAAGGATTTCTACTAGCCCTCGTCTTTTTACCTACTTGATCCTCTGCTGCCTTCACTACTTCATCCCTCAAAGCTACCCATTCTTCTTCTACTGTATTTCTTTCCCCCATTCCTGTCAATTGTTCCCTTATGCTCTCCCTGTAACTCTGTACAACCTCTGGTTCTTTCAGTTTATCCTGGTCCCATCTCCTTAAATTCCCACCTTTTTGCAGTTTCTTCAGTTTTAATCTACAGGTCATAACCAATAGATTGTGGTCAGAGTCCACATCTGCCCCTGGAAATGTCTTACAATTTAAAACCTGGTTCCTAAATCTCTGTCTTACCATTATATAATCTATCTGATACCTTTTAGTGTCTCCAGGGTTCTTCCATGTATACAACCTTCTATCGTGATTCTTAAACCAAGTGTTAGCTATGATTAAGTTGTGCTCTGTGCAAAATTCTACCAGGCGGCTTCCTCTTTCATTTCTTAGCCCCAATCCATATTCACCTACTACGTTTCCTTCTCTCCCTTTTCCTACACTCGAATTCCAGTCACCCATGACTATTAAATTTTCGTCTCCCTTCACTATCTGAATAATATCTTTTATTTCATCATACATTTCTTCAATTTCTTCGTCATCTGCAGAGCTAGTTGGCATATAAACTTGTACTACTGTAGTAGGTGTGGGCTTCGTATCTATCTTGGCCACAATAATGCGTTCACTATGCTGTTTGTAGTAGCTTACCCGCATTCCTATTTTCCTATTCATTATTAAACCTACTCCTGCATTACCCCCATTTGACTTTGTGTTTATAACCCTGTATTCACCTGACCAGAAGTCTTGTTCCTCCTGCCACCGAACTTCACTAATTCCCACTATATCTAACTTTAACCTATCCATTTCCCTTTTTAAATTTTCTAACCTACCTGCCCGATTAAGGGATCTGACATTCCACGCTCCGATCCGTAGAACGCCAGTTTTCTTTCTGCTGATAACGACATCCTCTTGAGTAGTCCCCGCCCGGAGATCCCAAGAGGACGCCATCATCATTTAATCATACAGTAAAGCTGCATGCCCTCGGGAAAAATTACGGCCGTAGTTTCCCCTTGCTTTCAGCCGTTCGCAGTACCAGCACAGCAAGGCCGTTTTGGTTATTGTTACAAGGCCAGATCAGTCAATCATCCAGACTGTTGCCCTTGTAACTACTGAAAAGGCTGCTGCCCCTCTCCAGGAACCACACGTTTGTCTGGCCTCTCAACAGATACCCCTCCGTTGTGGTTGTACCTACGGTACGGCTATCTGTATCGCTGAGGCACGCAAGCCTCCCCACCAACGGCAAGGTCCATGGTTCATGGGGGGGGTCTACATAGTTATCCTGCTGTATATTCCAAATAAACATTAGTGATAGCCAAACTGTAATTTTCAACGTTTAATTCAGGATTTTGTCCGAAAATCGTAGATTTTCAACGTGAACCAGACGAATGTTGTAGTAAAAATAAAATAACAATGCAGATTTATGACATAGCGCTAGAAAACAAAATTTCTTAAAAAAAGTAAAGCAAAAATTACCTCAAAGCAAAAACATATCAATCACAGCTTGAATTCTTCTTTGATCTTATATAATGCATGCTACTGTTTTCATAAGCAACATTCACACTCACCAATAACAATAGAAAGTACTTGCCTGTGATAACGATGAAGAACGACCTATTGAGTACAACACATCAACTACACTCCTGGAAATTGAAATAAGAACACCGTGAATTCATTGTCCCAGGAAGGGGAAACTTTATTGACACATTCCTGGGGTCAGATACATCACATGATCACACTGACAGAACCACAGGCACATAGACACAGGCAACAGAGCATGCACAATGTCGGCACTAGTACAGTGTATATCCACCTTTCGCAGCAATGCAGGCTGCTATTCTCCCATGGAGACGATCGTAGAGATGCTGGATGTAGTCCTGTGGAACGGCTTGCCATGCCATTTCCACCTGGCGCCTCAGTTGGACCAGCGTTCGTGCTGGACGTGCAGACCGCGTGAGACGACGCTTCATCCAGTCCCAAACATGCTCAATGGGGGACAGATCCGGAGATCTTGCTGGCCAGGGTAGTTGACTTACACCTTCTAGAGCACGTTGGGTGGCACGGGATACATGCGGACGTGCATTGTCCTGTTGGAACAGCAAGTTCCCTTGCCGGTCTAGGAATGGTAGAACGATGGGTTCGATGACGGTTTGGATGTGCCGTGCACTATTCAGTGTCCCCTCGACGATCACCAGTGGTGAACGGCCAGTGTAGGAGATCGCTCCCCACACCATGATGCCGGGTGTTGGCCCTGTGTGCCTCGGTCGTATGCAGTCCTGATTGTGGCGCTCACCTGCACGGCGCCAAACACGCATACGACCATCATTGGCACCAAGGCAGAAGCGACTCTCATCGCTGAAGACGACACGTCTCCATTCGTCCCTCCATTCACGCCTGTCGCGACACCACTGGAGGCGGGCTGCACGATGTTGGGGCGTGAGCGGAAGACGGCCTAACGGTGTGCGGGACCGTAGCCCAGCTTCATGGAGACGGTTGCGAATGGTCCTCGCCGATACCCCAGGAGCAACAGTGTCCCTAATTTGCTGGGAAGTGGAGGCGCGGTCCCCTACGGCACTGCGTAGGATCCTACGGTCTTGGCGTGCATCCGTGCGTCGCTGCGCTGCGGTCCCAGGTCGACGGGCACGTGCACCTTCCGCCGACCACTGGCGACAACATCGATGTACTGTGGAGACCTCACGCCCCACGTGTTGAGCAATTCGGCGGTACGTCCACCCGGCCTCCCGCATGCCCACTATACGCCCTCGCTCAAAGTCCGTCAACTGCACATACGGTTCACGTCCACGCTGTCGCGGCACGCTACCAGTGTTAAAGACTGCGATGGAGCTCCGTATGCCACGGCAAACTGGCTGACACTGACGGCGGCGGTGCACAAATTCTGCGCAGCTAGCGCCATTCGACGGCCAACACCGCGGTTCCTGGTGTGTCCGCTGTGCCGTGCGTGTGATCATTGCCTGTACAGCCCTCTCGCAGTGTCCGGAGCAAGTATGGTGGGTGTGACACACCGGTGTCAATGTGTTCTTTTTTCCATTTCCAGGAGTGTATAATTATATATATTTTCTTATATTTGTGGATGTAAACTGCACTTGCATCAAAAGTAATTCCTTTAAATGCATATAGACGAGGAAGTTAAGCGATCAACTAATATTTATTACTGATAATATGCAATCTTTATTTTCTAAGGACATAAAATGTAAGGACTATGGTATGAAGATTAGCATCTCCAAAACGAAAGTTATGTCAGTGGGAAAGAAATATAAACGGATTGAGTGTCAAATAGGGGGAACAAAGTTAGAACAGGTGGACGGTTTCAAGTACTGAGGATGCATATTCTCACAGGATGGCAACATAGTGAAAGAACTGGAAGCGATGTGTAGCAAAGCTAATGCAGTGAGCGCTCAGTTACGATATACTCTCTTCTGCAAGAAGGAAGTCAGTACCAAGACTAAGTTATCTGTGCACCGTTCAATCTTTCGACCAACTTTGTTGTTTGGGAGCGAAAGCTGGGTGGATTCAGGTTACCTTATCATCAAGGTTGACGTTACGGATATGAATGTAGCTAGGATGATTGCAGGTACTAGTAGATGGGAACAATGGCAGGAGGGTGTCCACAATGAGGAAATCAAAGAAAAACTGGGAATTAACTCTATAGATGTAGCAGTCAGGGCGAACAGGCTTAGATGGTGGGGTCATGTTACACGCATGGGAGAAGCAAGGTTACCCAAGAGACTCATGGGTTGAGCAGTAGAGGATAGGAGGAGTCGGGGCAGACCAAGGAGAAGGTACCTGGATTTGGTTAAGAATGATTTTGAAGTAGTAGGTTTAACATCAGAAGAGGCACCAATGTTAGCACTGAATAGGGGATCCTGGAGGAATTTTATAAGGGGCGCTATGCTCCAGATTGAACGCTAAAAGGCATAATCAGTTTTAAATGATGATGATGATGATGATGATGATGATGATGATGATAAAATGCACAATGAACGAACAGATAAATAAAAAAAAACAAAAAGGAGGCGTCGGCTTCCAATTTATCTCACACGTTCAATTATGTTTCTTTCACTACCAAAGCTGCCAGAGCTACTGGGTAGCCTACCAATTACTGTGTCATTTATGAGCGCAACTCTGAGTATGTAGAAACGTTTTGTGCAGTGAAATATCTTCGGTTCAGTGGAAGTAAGGGAAACGAAAGTATGAGTCTCCCCAATCAGGACCTGAAGATGACGTGATATCTACCGGCTGCAGTTTTATCCTCTGCCATGCGGTCTTAATGCCGATGCAGCATGGAGGGTTCTTGGGTCAGTACACCACTGTCCCGGCTGTCAGCAACGTTTAGACCTTGGAGCCGCTACACCTTAGTCTGGTAGCTCCTCAGTTGGTATCCAGATTCTGAGGGCGTCCCAGTCCAGTCCTCCGACCAAGTAAAAATCGCTGACTGTACTGGGCGTCGAACATGTGTTCTCTTCATCGCAGCTATCTACACTGAGAGAGAGGCGGACTTCATATAAAGTCATCCAATAGTTTAATGTTAGCTATCAGTTACACCTGTGTACCAGCGACGCAAATGAAGCTTTAGCATCCTTAAATATCTTTGGTGTCTATTACAACTAGCAGCCAAGAGGCACAGCTCCACACCAATGGGCATCGATATCTGGCGAATTTCCCCTCCCCCAAATATGCCAATAGCCACTCAGCAGCAGAACACTAACTAAACTACTCTATAAAGAAAGAGAAATTTCTACATCCACTCCAATAGGGCATTGAAATAAATTCTAAGATGTCAAGTGAAAATGTGTGCCAGATCAGGACTGGAACACGGATTTTTCGGTTATCGCGAGCTGTCTCCTAAGCCACTTCGGCTATCCTAGCACTTTTCCCGTCCAACGCAAAGTCACATATGTCGCACACTACGTACGTAGTGACCAACGTCCATTATTCTAATGCCTTGCCGCCTCCCGCAAGAGGTCGAACAGTGGTGGCATCCGCACTGAAGCTATTATTATTTGTCGTCAAGGCGCATATATTTATATGTGTGGTGTCTGTTCCTTCGGACACGTTCGACAGAACAGACACCACACCAGTAAACAGTATTCTATGTTAATTTAAAGAAATATTACCTTTGTATCTATCTTTATCATAGATGCCTGATCATGAGCAATGCACTTTTTAAAGGCCTTCCAGTATGTTACAGTAAGCGTAAAGTAAGCGAATGTGTCTGGTAGCAGAAAAATATGAATAATTATCCCTCACCGTTACCAATGTAAGTTTAACTTCCATCGACAATTTAAAAACCAGTGTAACTTCTTACATACCGAAAATTAATCACTACTTTTACTTGCATCAAGACATGTCGTATGCTTATAAAATTTTTGAGGTATTCATTCGTGTAGCACTGGTGGTTTGTGCCTATTCTCTCTTGATTTCGAGCACTAAAGATTTCTTGATGTGAAATACGACAACAGTCTTAACTTTCTTCTCTCCCTGATTGTAAAACTGATTAATCACCACGGCTGTTTCCACATTAATTAGTATGGTTTAACGAAAGGTTGTGAAACTTGTCACCACCTAACATGCTCTACGCTAGCTCCGACATAGATTAAGAAGTACGATCTAAATCAATAAGCTCTCCTCAAGCTGTGTATTTTAATTCTGATACCAGGAGTGTACTATGCTGTCGCAGACACCTTATGATTCTCTATAACACGTTGGCACCATATCACTGAAAAGGTGACTACAACTCGAGATGCCAGTCTCTTGTGTCTAGTTCCACTCAATACGTAACATGAGCGTTCCACTCAATACGAAACATGAGCGGACATATGTTGTGTACATAGTTACGCGTAGTCAGCGCGTACACAACGTTCCCAATAGAACGCGCCCCGCTAAGCACAACAGCGCAGGCGCAGCGCTCGTCTGTCTCCGCACTACGAGATGGCGCTGTCTTAGAGACGGACCAAATTCTGCTTCCGCCGATCTGCGTATTAATATGTAACGCAGCCAATGAGATTGCTGCTAACGTAGAACCTTTTCTCCTCGCGGATCAAACTCGCGCAGTGATACCTGAAAGCGCGAGGTATTATAACGCGTGTACAGACCTCCGATTAGTCAGTCTGCATTAGTCTGCATCAGTCTGCATTAGTCTGTAGTCAAGTTTCAGTCTGAACCTAATAAGATTACCGTATTCCTGTAGCAAACCATATTTCTAAATATGTCTCACTTCAGGCCGCTGGTGATATTTTGTATCAGTATAACAAAACGCGTACGGTGTTATAGATGCACATTTTCACATGGGGAAACAAGGGGAATTTAAATACATCTATTAAGTTAATTAATCTTGTATACTCGTATATACAAGGATCACTACTAAGTTCCATAAGAAGTGGCCGCCTTGTTCTCACCTCTACAACATTATTTGACGTGGGCAGCCGACATCAGTCTTCTACAGTTCGCCTGAAGATATCTGCTTGGTATTAGGATGAAAAGTCGTGCATGACAGAAAACTAGGCCGCTCTCACTACCGAAAAATCATGGAATACTTTCTGTGTTTACGACTGCAGTCATGACAGTCAGTGGTGACTACATTTATGTTATTCTCCTTCACCTGACTTTTATCCCACCTACCCATCAATAACGTAGGCGATATATTAACAAATAATCGAAGTAAATAGAAAACAGAAAGCATGTTATATTTTTGAAATTAGTCGTCGTCATGAATGTTAAAATACTTAGAGCACTCTTCGTTAAATCGTCTTTAGTTGTATAACTTTTGTTACGGTACTGTAAGTTTCTTACATCTGTGTGGAATTTATGTGTACATTAAGAGTATAGTAGCTGTAAATGTTGAATATGCAAAATACACAGAGGTGACGAAGTCATGGGATGCCTCGTGTACCGTGTCGGACATCTTTTCGCCCGGCATTGTGCAGAAACTCGACATGGTAAGGACTCGACAAATCGTTGGATATCCTTTGCAGAAATATTGAGATACGTTGCCTCTATAGCCGTCCACAATTGTGAAAGTGTTGCTGGTGCAGGATTTTGTGCACGAACTGACATCTCGATTATGTCCCATAGGTGATCGATGGGATTCATGTCACATGATCTGTTTGGCCATCCACAACACCCATTATGGCAAATTCCGCCTCTCCAATCGTTCTGAATGAACTTATTCCGACCCGTAACTCCAGTCGGCGTCCCTTCTAAGTTTGAGACACCCTTCCTGTTCCCTGGACTACCGCTACCATTATCACTATAACCTCGCCATCTACCACTGATCAGAAACCTCTACTACTGCCCTGTTGCTGTAGTTGGGTTGTGGGTTCCGTGATTGGTAACATTGTCCTTGCACATATCCCGTTCGACTGTAATTAAGGCACTTGATATTCCATATAAATACCTGTTTCTGCTTTCTTCTCCCCGTCGAGTTATCGATTTCTTCGTTACAACCCTGTCTCAACTGGTCAAAAGTTTCTGCATTTCGTAATGCTTCTGTGCGCCTTACTAATAGTTTTGCTTCTCCTACCAACGTAACCTTTCGATCTGCATCAACTGCTTATCTGACGAACCCCTATTCAGCTGATGACTTAAAATACTCTGTATGCTATTTAAATGCCGATACGTCCTCAGATAATCTACCAGAGAAAGGAGAAACACGATTCGCCATAATCGGATTAACTCCTACAGTTTTGATGTCAAATTTCTACCTCGTGATTCTTTCCTGCTAGTTTATTAAAGATGACCATATTATCCGCTATGAGTTGAGCCACATGATCCACTAACGACTGCATTGCTTCTTCACTGGTGGCACCTCGCATCTCTGATTTTGCCTCTGTGTCCATTATCCACGATAAAAGTTACCCTACAGCGAAAGAATGCTCACGAAACAGTTAGTCCCGATGTGTTCTATCAAGTTACTTCTTCTCTTTAATCAGAAGCAACCTGGACTCTCTATATTGCCTAGCCGTGTGCCCAAAAGTGGTTACAAGCGAAGTAGTTCTTCGACTGGTCCAGCACAAGACACACAATGCGCGAGTAAATTACTCTGAGTGCAATATAGAGGAACTAACCATTAATCTTTACCATTACTCCAAAACTGAGAGAAATCCATAGGTTCCCCTAGTTTCGTAAATATAAATGTCGTGCGACTAGGGCCTCCCGTCGGGTAGACCGTTCGTAGTGTGCAAGTCTTTCGATTTGACGCCACTTCGGCGACTTGCACGTCGTTGGTGATGAAATGATGATGATTAGGACACCACAACACGCAGTCCCTGAGCGTACAAAATCTCCGACACAGCTGGGAACCGAACCCGAGCCCTTAGGACTGACAATCTGTCGCGCTGACGACTCAGCTACCGGGGACGGACGTTACGTAAATGTGACTTTCGTAAAATCATGCCTTGTAAAGCTCGACCCCATTATAACCACCACATTACAACAAAATAGTCTTTCTCACCCCAATGACGACATTGCAGGCTGTTGGGCGGACGATGTGCTGTGAGGGTGGCACACACACCCTCCACTGTTGATTGCTACAATGTCGGCCCTCGTGACACTGTTCTGATGGATCCCTCTGTAGTGGCACCTCATAGTGGTGTGCTGCGCGTGTGGTGATGCCATAGGTGGTGAGAAGCCAGCGTAAATGCTGTGTACAACTTAACAATATAACTATATTATATCTTCAATTCTACTGGAGAAAGGAACCCTCTTCTCATGAGCTCTGGACGGTGCAGCTAACGTCGGCTACTAAAACAGTGCCGGGGAATACCGCATCAGGACTATGGCCCTGCGGTAAAGGCAAGGCCATGGTGAGTTGTCATACATCGGAGTTGTCCCAGCGGAGCGACACACCAGGCAGTGGCCCTGCTTTTTGTATCCCAACTGGAAGGCGGCATGTGGATCTGCTCCTGTAAACTGAAGGGTAGGCCGAATGCAGGAAGCTAGGAAGAGCAGGTGAGGTAGAACACTAGGTACTGAAGTGTGAATTTAAATCACCTTTACTTTAGCGAGAAGATGAATACATAACTTTGCACTGAGGAGCACATAGGTGCGAAGCCGGATGTCTCAAACTCACAGAAGTTACACAGGCAAAATCTGTAGTGGCTAGCCCACTATGAAATGGAAACATTGTTGCTTGGTCGTCTGCTCGGCATCAAATGGGCTGAATCAGGAGCGGCATTCGTAGCGCTGCACAGCGCCGGCTAGAGGGCGCTGACGCCGGTGTGCGTCGTAGTGCCAACATACGAACTTGCACCTAGGCTGTGGCATCATAGCTATAGATACCACTCTAATGCTCTTCGCGTCATGGTGGTGGAGGAAGCTGTGCTTGGGTCTCAATCCGCACCCCTCGGACAGACGGACAACTGTGGCCGGCGTTGTGATGCTGAGTCCAAGCCGGCCGGTGTGGCCGAGCGATTCTAGGCGCTTCAGTCTGGAACCGCGCGACTGCTACGGTCGCAGGTTCGAATCCTGCCTCGAGCATGGATGTGTGTGATGTGCTTAGGTTAGTTAGGTTTAAGTAGTTCTAAGTTCTAGGGGACTGATGACCTAAGATTTGAAGTCCCATAGTACTCAGAGCCATTTGAACCATTCTTTTGCTGAGTCCATCCTGGGGCCTCAGCGGGTCAGTGGCAGCAGGCACGGACTGCAGGCCAGCAGGGCTGTGGTACTAAGTTCGTGAAGGACCCAGTGTGACAGCAGACGCAGCCTGGTCTTCTACCGGATGCTGCTGCTGGATCTGTCCAGTCGTCTCACCGCCCGATGGTGCTCCAGCATCGTGGTGCACTGCCGTCCATGGTACACTTGACGCAGAAGCAAGCTTCGCATTTTGTAGGGTCCGGGGTGCCATCACGAATCGTGGTGACTGCTGTCTAATTATTGTCTATGAATAAAAGTGTCATTTCTATTCGTCTCATTGCGTATTTCATTCAGTTACTTTCTGTTTTATACTGTAGTATTTCTGTCTTTGGATGGTCCATGTTTCATCGAAATGTGTCACATTCTTCTTGTAGTTTTGCACACCATGCTAATTATTGGTCTGGTAATGGCAGCATTCGAAACGTCGTCCTAAATAATAATACGCTATGTGATAAAAGGTATTCGTACACCTGGCTGAAAATGACTCAGAAGTTCGTGGCGCCCTCCATCGGTAATGCTGGAGTTCAATATGGTGTTGACCCACCCTCAGCCGGGGTCAGGGATTTTCTCTACCTCGTGATGACTGGGTGTTGTGTGATGTCCTTAGGTTAGTTAGGTTTAAGTAGTTCTAATTTCTAGGCAACTGATGACCTCAGAAGTTAAGTCGCATAGTGGACAGAACCAGTCCACTTGTAATAGTGGCCGAACTGTCGGATAATTTTATATATTGACAATGATGACCATAACTGTTAAGTCCCATAGTGCTCAGAGCCATTTGAACCATTTGAACCACCCTCAGCTTTGATGACAGCTTCCACTCTCGCAGGCATACGTCCAATCAGATGCTGGAAAGTTTCTTCGGGAATGGCAGCCCATTCTTCACGGAGTGCTGCGCTGCGGAGAGGTGTCGATGTCGGTCGGTGAGGTCTGGCAAGAAGTCGGCGTTCCAAAACATTCCAAAGGTTTGCTAAACGAATCAGGTCAGGACTCTGTGAAGACCAGTCCGTTACAGGGATGGTATTGTCGGGTAACCACTCCGCCATAGATCCTGCATTGTAAAGAGGTGCTCGATCATGTTGAAAGATGCAATCGCCATCCCCGAATTACTTTTCAACAGTGGAAAGCAAGGAGATGCTTAAAACATCGATGTAGGCCTGTGCTCTATGAAGAACACCACCGCCTCCAAATTTTACTATTGGCGCTACACACGCTGGCAGATGACTTTCACCGGGGATTTGCCATACCCATACCCTGCCAACGGATCGCCACATTGTGTACCGTGATTCGTCACTCTACACAACGTTTTTGCAACTGTTAAATTGTCCAATTGCATAAGCTCCTTACACCAAGCGAGGCGTCGTTTGGCATTTACCGGCGTGATGTGTCGTTGTGAGCAGCCGCTAAACCATGAAATCAAAGTTTTGTCACCTCCCGCCCTACTGTCGTACTACTTCCAGTGGATCCTGATAGAGTTTGGAATTCCTTCGTGATAGTCTGGATTGATGTTTGCCTTTTACACATTACGGCTCTCTTCAACGGTTGGCGGTCGCTGTCAATCAACAGACGATATCGGCTTGTAAGCTTTTGCGCTGTACGTGTCCCTTCACGTTTCCACTCCACTATCACATCGGAAACAGTAGACCTTGGGATGTATAGGAGTTTGTAAACGTTGCATGCAGACGTATGATACAAGTGACACCCAATCACCTGACTACGTCAAGTACGTGACTTCCGCGGAACGCTCCATTCTACTCTCTCACGATATCTATTGACTACTGAGGTCGCTGATGTGGAACACCTGGCAGCAGGTGGCAGCACAATGAACCTAATGTGGAAAAATTATGCATCACATTATTCATAAAATTCGTAATGATAGGGAGTTCATTCAGTAATACATTGTTGTTCAGGTAAATTATTGTAATTAATTTTTCGTATCTGAGATTGAATAGACAGCCAGAACAGACAAGAACTAGCCCACCTGCCGCAACTTATGGAATTGGCGAGAGACAGTTTGCCAGTCTCGAATCATTACATGAATACAGAAATGGGCACTTAGGAACTTATGCCCAGTCCAGTCGGTAGACTTTTGCCCCAGCTAATCCACACGCCTATACACGTATGAAGCACGATTCCCCAGTTTGCTCTCCACAAACTGTAGCTCAGTCACAGTGCGATACCAAGTCTGTCAAGGTATACCATGTGTCAGTTACCTTATATGGGACAGTAACAGTAATTTGAAATAGCTGGGACAAACGTCTTGCTCAGACTTACACGCTCAGTAATCACTCTATAAATACCAAGTCACGTTGCCAGAAAAATAAAAAGAAAATGTCTAAGTACGAATATTAGCAAGAAGTTGCGTATCGTAGATGGAGGCATATAACACCAGTTCCAGTTGGCTATATCGTCATAAACATCAAGAAACCGCTGATGTCACGGTTGCTGGTTGCAAGTTGTACACAAAAGGCAAAGCAATCACGTACCATCTTTAAACAAACAGTCCCAAACGCAGTATATAAATGACACCAATCGAAAAATTTGGCAGAATTCCACCCAGTAGAAAAGTACCCCGGAAGGTATCGAAATTAACACCTCGATGATTACCAGAACACAGCAGGAAATATGTGAATGAGAAGAATCACACTCGGTTGAAGTTGCACACTAGCAATGGCTTGTAACATTTGCCTACCTGTACCTGCAGACTGTAGTAAATGCTCTCCTTTGTAGATATGCCTATATGTACCTATGCCTGGCTGCCAAACGGACTGCAGTGTGCATCTTCACATAAGTGGAGCACTACTACCTGGTTCATTTCATTATTCGTGGTCTGAAATACGAATGTAGTGACGCAATTAATTTTACTGATTGTGTAAACTTTTGTCAGACTTGGGGCCCCAGCTGTGATATGTGCCTGAGTATCTTTGCTAAGAAGTAATGTGCCTTGTAACGTGAAAGATATGATTATCCCTTAGGAGATCTAGTAACCTTAGCCTTAGGAAAAAATTGATTTGATTTTTCGAGGTAGGTCAGGCACAATGGACCGGCAGCACGATCCTTTCTGATGTAAAGCAGCAATTAAGCAAGAAAAATGAAAGACGGTAGAAGGCAATAGACCGTCCGCATCCCGTGTCACAGAATTACGCTACAAACGCTAGCCGGCTGCTGCAGCGAACAATTCAGGGCTCATTCGCAGCATTACGTCAGCTGAGGCGAGGGCCACCAACATCTGAACCAGTGGCACAGGCGTGCAGACCACAGTCCAGTCCTATGTTATGCCTTTAGAGATGTCAATACAGAACTGTCCCCCCGACCAACAAACGTGGCGAATGAATCGCAAAATACTATAGATGGGCCATCTGCTCATGAACGTCTTCTAAGGAATGAGCGATCGGTTACTCGGAAAAAGGCAGCATTAGCTCCTCCGATCTGAAGCGTCTCTCTGGAAACATTAACGAACAGAGCAAAGATTCTGTGCAAGGTTGCTGCAACAGCGGTCTACGTCATATGCTGACGGAAACTATACCTAAACTGCAAACAATTCCCTATTGACAATTTGCATGTATGGGTTTGCATATTTCTCAGACGCCGCGTGGGGTAGCCGAGCAGTCTAGGGCGCCTTGTCACGGTCCGCGCGACTCCTCCCGTAGGAGGTTCGAGTCCTCCCTCCGGCATGAGTATGTTTGTTGTCGATAGCGTAAGTTAGTTTAAGTTATATTATGTGTGTCAACTTAGGGGCCGATGACCTCAGCAGTTTGGTCCCTTAAGACCTTACCACAAATTTCGAAATATCTCTCAGATATGAAATGATAGAAAAGGAAGAAACGTGATGTCATAAGAACACTCCATTAATGCAAAAACACTTTGCGCCTGATAATACAGGTAAATGGTATTTTTTTAGAATGTTCCAGTGTTGTGCAGAGGAAGCTGAGAAGCAACTGTTTGATATACGACACTTATTGTCCATCAAATCCAGAAATAACTTCAAACCGGCACACAAATACTACGTGTTATACAGCACGTGTAAGTTTCACAGGATTTTCAGTACTCTTTTGTTCTGTTTGCGCAGACTGTTAGTCCTAGAGGAAAATGAGTAGGACCTATTCACAGGAAATTTTTTTATAGTTCGCCTTTGTAGCGGGATATTTTTCCGTTAGATGCCGTATTTTTCATGTTATTCAAGAAAAACATACACCAGTCACTTTGAGATACACTCCCAAGTAAACACTCATCCCTCACGTCAATATTTGTGTTACGTTGTTGATGGCTCTCCCTCCTATCGCTTTGCAAAATTATACAACAAGGCGACTTATATCCCATATCCGATATTCTTTTGTTTCCATTGAGTGGGCTTTTACGCCACCGGCTTAGTCGTGCGCTTTCAGATAGTAAAATGAACGTCGTCGTAAACTTTACCTCTCATTTTTCTGAATTGACGATTAAATAGTTTTGTTTATTAGCCTTTTATTAGGAAGCTACTGTGCTTGTAAGTTTATAATTTTAGATTGAAATGTTAATGTAATTACTTTCTGCATAACATTTACATAAGTATTTTTTTCTTTCTTTACTCTCACACGAATGTTTAAATTAATAATGTTTGCTAATGAGTCCGTGGCTTAATAGCCCAGTCAATGAAGATCAAAAAGGGTGAAATATGGAAAATAAGTCGTGCAATCGCACGTTTTTTACGGTGGTAGGTGGGAAGATAATGAAATACGTATTAGAAATCCGGAGAAGTGGGAGATGACTGTGGGGATGGGTTTGAATGTCACTTTGGTACGTTACCTTTGGTTGGTTTGGTTGGTTCAAATTGCTCTGAGCACTATGGGACTTAACATCTGTGGTCATCAGTCCGCTAGCCTTAGAACTACTTAAACCTAAGTAACCTACGGATATCACACACATCCATGCCCGAGGCAGGATTCGTACCTGCGACCGTAGCGGTCGCGCAGTTCCAGACTGAATGGTTGGTTGGTTGGTTTGCTTATTTGGGGAGGGGACCAATGTGCGAGATTATTGGTCCTATCGAATTACGAAAGGGTGAGGAAGGAAGACGGCCCTGCCCTATCAAAGGAACCATCCCGGCATTTGCCTGAAGCGTTTTACGGAAATCACCAAAACCTAAAGTCAGGATAGCCGGACGCCGGTTTCAACCGCCGTCGTATCTAATTCGAGTTCAGTGTGCTAACTACTGCACCACCTTGCTCGGTCCATTTTCCTTTAATAACTTGAAAAACATTGCCTCTATCGATAACGTATCACAGTACAAATATCAACTACATTCAGTTTTCTACAACAAAGGTCGTATTAATTTTTTATCTAGGACTGATAGCTTGCGCAAAGAGAGCGAGAGAATATGAAAATCTTTGCTTAGGTAAGTTTTAAGCCAAGCTGAGGAAGTTTCCTGACTTGACCACATTTGTCCCGCATCAAATTATTCGTTTCGGCTCCCTCCAGTCTACTGTGGTGAGTAGTAAACAGTTATCATTTACACCCTGTATTTCAGCTTTTGTGTGAAAATCTGAAATTTCAGAAAGCTAATAAATATTTTCATACTACTGAATGAGTGGTTACTTCTTCTCCTTCGATGTAGCAATGCACTCAGAATATGTTGCTGGTGATCATATGAGACACAAGGGCAGCTATCATCGGACACCCCTTGCACAGCGTGGATCGTAAAACGACTGTTCCCTCCAGTTTGGCGGCCGATTATGATCGCCAGCTGATCCCACGCAAGAGGAGATCACCCAGCCGATCGTATAAAGTGGACTACATAGCAACTCTAGGTCACTCTTGGCTCTCCCTCTCACTTACCGCGCAGTTTGCGTCGTAGACTCACCTTGACTCAGTGCCTCACCACCTGAGTTCAACTTTACTGCATGTTGTTCATCATAATAACAGTGTGAAGTAACATAATTATTTTTACGTATATGGTAGTGAATATATATTCCTGTCGGTTAAATTTCGCGTCTGTAGCACGTCATCTTCGTGGTGTAGCAATTTTAATGGCCAGTAGTGTATTAAGTGTATCGTAGTTTTGAGTTGTGTTGCGTGTCATGGATATCACCGAATCCAGCTACAGCTGTAGATATTGTTTTTCTCACATCCAGATTAAATGTCTCGTGACAGATTTCTCTGTTATCCAGCTCTAAAACCTAAACAGCTGATTCTGGTTTGCTGAAACAGTTATTGCAGCGAAATACACTGACAATATCGGGGCAACAGTTCGAGGTCTCGTCACAAAACGGACAGCCTTCGTTTCCTCTGTATCGTAGCGCATCGTGCCTCTCCCAGAGATACATCTACAGATCTTCCGCATTATTGGTGGAACGGTTGATAAGACTGAGGAATTCTAACAGTACTCTGCTTGATCTCTTTTAAGACTTTGACGTTTTACCTTTACGTTGTCAGATTTTTTAAACGCAAGTGTCTGTCTGTACAGTGTCTGTTTGTGCTTTGTTGGGATAAATTACGGCATGTGGATTGAAGGAAAAGTAGTTCAGGGAGTGAACATATTACACCAAGTTTCGTTTAATTTATGTCTATTGTCGCTAACTTTTCGTTAGCAGATTACTGGTTTCGGTCTATAATGCCCATCATTAGATCTGTTTTATAAAAACAAAGTCCTAATGTATTGCAGCCATAGTCGCTTTGTTTTTATAAAACAGGTCTGATGATGGTCATTATAGACCGAAACCGGTAATCTGTTAGCAAACCGTTTGTGACCGTAAATTAAAGGAAACTTGGTATATATACGTGTCACTGTTTTATTCGCGACAATATCGCAGCTTGTGGAATATTTCACCACCTCCCTTTGAGCAGTACATTTGTTGCAGTCGCTCAACGACCTATATCTTTTGGATCTCCTCTTTCACAATCGAACGGTACCTGCTCTTGACTGCAAATCTTTAATGTATCTACTTCTAGGATCAAGAATGCTATTCTTGTCTCTTACAGCTTTTGGACATTCTTATACAGTTAATAACACGGCACATGGTTTCGGTATGGTTATGGTCGAACGTTGAAGATACTGTATTTCCAATTTAATATTACCTGTTTCAGTTTTCGACACTGTCCGGAATAAAAATCTACCTCACATAGAGTCGGTCGAATAACGGAGACGTATCTCTGGCATACTACGCAGTGATGAAGTGCACTCCCGGTGGGACCAGCTGAGCGTCTTTATTTAGTAACATACTATAGCTGTACTTCATTTCCGCTTGAGTTCGGTATAATAAAACTTCGACAGTAAAGGAGTTAAATGAATGTAAGAGTGTATAAATGGCGTGGCGCTACTAAAAGCAACTGAAGGTACTAAAGTAAAGAAATGAAGAGGAATGGCATTTTATGGAGTAACGTACACCAGGAAATACTGGGAATGAGAAGAAACATTTGACAGGGGTGGAGAAGAAAGCAGTGCTGGAAAAACATATTTGAGATGAACTCGTGCAAACTTGTCTCGTATCTTAAACAATTATAAGACTCGTATGTGTTTTAGTCTATTTTGCTACATACTTGGTATTAAACAAATGTCGAGAAACCGTTGGTTTTTTCCGTAAGACATATGTACAAGTGCATTCATGCCTGTTTTATAGCACTATTAATGTTTAGTACGAAACACTGGAAGTACAGAGTATGTGAGGCGTAAGCGATAAATTCCCCTCGTTTGTCTTTATCGTCGTACTGGTAAATAGCGTTGCAACAACAAGTAGGAGTATATTTGTCGAAGCTAGACAATATGATGGGCTTAAAGTCCCCTGACTTGGACTTGTTGGATATCTTTCTGTGGGGATACGTAACAGATTTGTAGCATTCAAGGATTTTTGATAGTGTCGGTGAACTCTGGGAACGCACTGTGAATAATTGTCAATGCTTGCGCAACCGGCCCGCGATTTTTGAACGTTTGTGGGCGTCGATGTGGAGATGTGCTGAAGCCAGCCTGCACATATGAACGGCGGCCATGTGAAACGACTGTTGTATTGTGCTCATCCTCAAGTGCAGTTTGGGTCATCAGGACTGTGCTATAAGGTGTTTATGTACTCAGAGTCAGTCGTACGTCATAACGGGAAAACAATTGGCTTCTGAGCCCATGACTGTTTCGCTGTACTCCATTCGAGCATTTCGTTTGTGTTCATAAAACACCATATATGTCGTCACAGTAAACTGTTAGCCAGGATTCTTGAGACAGATACGTTCTTATCAACGTGTAGTTTACGACTTCATTCTCTACGGTAAGGAGAGGTGGCCCACAGGGTGGTGGAGCAGCTCTCATCGTAGGAAAGCTAGGCAGGAGTGTAAATGATTAGCGAGAAAATGAACTCTGTAAACAGAAGATTTACCTAACTTGTATTTCGGGTGTACAATATCATTACAAACAAGCAACAAGAAGTGAGTCACAGCTATTAGAGTAGCAACAAGATCTGCCCCTGATAGCTACGTGTTCTGTGCGGCGGAATGTCATACCTAACGGCTCGGGTTTGATTCCCGGCTGGCTCGGAGATTTTCCCCGCTAAGAGACTGGGAGTTGTGTTGACCTTATCATCATCATTTCATCCCCATCGATACGCAAGTCGACGAATTGGCGTCAACTCGAAAGACTTGCACCAGGCGAACGGTCTACCCGATGAGAGGCCCTAGTCACACGGTATTTCCAATTGCAGTAGCAACAAGGATGCGCTCTCTGAACGAAAGCACGAAGTATGGTGTTAGAGCCAGGACTAGGCAGCATCTGCGTAACGTCATATAATGAGTGCGAGTGGGCTGCGTGGCTGCCGCCCGCCGTCGTGTATCGCGGCGGCAGAGGGGGCTCGTGATACGGAGCCACTGAGGATGCGGCTTATTGTGCCCGCATCTCGTGGTCGTGCGGTAGCGTTCTCGCTTCCCACGCCCGGGTTCCCGGGTTCGATTCCCGGCGGGGTCAGGGATTTTCTCTGCCTCGTGATGGCTGGGTGTTGTGTGCTGTCCTTAGGTTAGTTAGGTTTAAGTAGTTCTAAGTTCTAGGGGACTTATGACCATAGATGTTGAGTCCCATAGTGCTCAGAGCCATTTGAGCCATTTTGATGCGGCTTAGTGAGTGTGCACCATTGACTCCACAAAATCCCCCTCGCCTACTATAGCGTCAGACGGAAACTTGCAATTTCGTTGACACCTTTACGACGCTTGTGGGTTGGTACCAATACGTTATGCCACAAAACGAACGTAAATATTCTTTATTTTCTAGAACATGAAGAATAATATTTGGTCAGATTTTCAGCTGGTTTTCCTTTCCTCTTCGAAATTTTATTACTATCATACTCAATATTATTACTGTAAGAACGTATTATTTTTATCGTAACACTAAATAGAGAATTGAATTATGTTCCAGTATCACGATTAGGAAAGATAAATTCCTGGGCAACGGAGCGATTCTATATTTATTACAGTTTACATGTTAGGAACTCATTACGTACCTAATATGAACAGAAAACCAGCCAGAAAAGAAAGAAAGAATCACAGCGTCACCCGTTCTCAACGTCATAGTTATAAAAGGTCAGTTGCTGGCTCTTTTAGAAAATAAATCAAGAAGCAAATGTCATCCCCGCTTTGCAGACTTCTCTGTTCGTCTATAGTGGCTTAGCAAAACCAAGAAAATCTTAAATCAATTTTACACGAGATATCACAGGTAAACCTTATTTAATAACGTAAAATACACTTTTTCCAGTACAGTGATTTTTCACAATATATGACATAAGATATCGTTGATGTATAGGGCACAAAAAGGAGTAAGTACAGATGGAAGCTGGCAGAAGCTGTCGATAGGATTTGTGGAGCATGGTCCGTAGACTCTGCGCTTCTTGCACCGAAAAGAAGAATGTAACTTTAATAGTAACAGTATTCACATCAAAGGACACAAATGTAACAGGATCAGTAACATGAAGTTACGGTTATGAACAGATGTTAATTATTCGATTAGTAGATGTGTCTCTCATAAACGGCAATGAAAATATAAGATATACACTGTTATTGCAGTCACACTCCAGTAGTGTTGGTGACCCACGAGCGAAGTTCGCCGACGTTTGTGAACACGGCGCCGCTCTCCTGGCACGGAGTATTTCCCCAGGACACGATGCCGATCTGCGTCGAACCACTGACCAGCGGACCGCCCGAGTCCCCGTCGCAGGTGGACTTGCCAGCTTCACCGGCGCACACCATCCGCTTCGTCACCATGTTGACGCCAAAGAAGATGTCCTGGCAAGTAGTGCGGTCAATGACACTGATGTCCACCTTCTGCAGAACTGTCGGGGCGCTGCCACCGCTGGCTATCCGTCCCCAGCCCGTCACAGTAACGGCAAGCCCACTCGGAGGGTCGTATCCGGCCTCTGGAAGGCTCACTGGCTGCACGTCTGACCCCAGCGGGAACGGCTCAGCGGGCTGTGAAAGTAGACACCGGCGGTCAGTTAACTGACCAGTGTCCATACCTCCCAACACATTGCTACAGAAATGACACTGACAGCAATATTCGAGTGTCGATTAAAAGCTGTTCCCTGAAAGAGGAAGATGTACAGGGGAGTGAGGGGGATGGGCTGAAGGGGATCTATCGACATGTAATTGTTTTATTCAGGATTTCAATAGATCGTATTATCCTCCGCTCTTTTGTTTACAAAATCCTATTATTCCATATAACCTCCGTGCAGTGCGACGTTCTTACACCGCCCTACTCAGAGGGCATGTAGGCCCCCATGGACGACGCCAGAGCCAGCGTCTTTCTGGATGTATAACCTCTATATTCATCAAAGTACTGCTTCAGGAGGAGAACATCCATCATTGGGCCAAACGGATGGAAGTCGGAAGGTGCGAGATCCGGGCTGCAGAGTGGATAAGGAATAACAGTCCAAGAATATTTAGTGAGCCCCTCTCTGGCACGCAGACTTTTGTGAGGCCTCGCATTGTCCTGGAAAAGGACCAGTTCGGTTGTAATTTTATGACGACGGGTACCCTGAAGTAGTTTCTTCAGTTTCCCGAGAGTACCACAATACATTTAAGAATTTATCATTGCACAGTGAGGGAGGACATCATACAGAATAACCCCTGTAGAGAAGACTGTCGCTATGACTTTTTTTTTGTTAGTTAGCTGTATATCTAGAGAAAGGCCCAAAATACAATTTCAACACACACATTACATACAAGACAGTGGAGAAGTTTATCACAGAAAAAGAATACATCATAAATCAACAAGAAAGAAACAGTAACCCAAACTTCAATGCAAGTCTGACAATAAAATTAGTTGCAGATGAAATAGGATGGATAATAAAGGAAAACAAAATTAACATACTGACAGGAACCAAAACTGAAGAAGAAAACATCTTCAAAAAAGTAAACAACAAAAGCAATGGGGCACTCATTACGAGATCAGACAAGGGCAGCACCATGATAATAATAAAACATGATGAATACAAGGGTAAAACGTTAAAATTTCGGGAATACAATAACATAACAAATCTAACCAGCGACCCATCAGAAAGATACCAGAAAAACACACAAACAATTCTAAAAAATATCTCACACATATTTACAAAACAGAAGGCAAAATGGCTGAAACCGAGGATTCCGAAGCACCCACACTAAACATCCTACTGAAGTTCCACAATGAGGGCATTCCAATACGCCTAGTTGTCAATTTCAGAATTGCACTCACACTTCACTTAGCCAGGGAACTGCACACATACTTACAGAAACATTACATATACACAAATAACAGAAGCATACAGAACACCGAAGAGCTGATACCAAAAATCCAAGACATCAACATACCCATAACAGCAATATTCACATTATTTGACATTACATCCATGTCCATCAATATCCCCACCATAGGAACCATCACGTCCGCCGCTCGTAGTCTCGCGGTAGCGTTCTCGCTTCCCGAGCACGGGGTCCCGGGTTCGATTCCCGGCGGGGTCAGGAATTTTCACCTGCCTCGAGATGACTGGGTGTTTGTGTTGTCCTAATCATTTCCTCATCATCCAGGAAAGTGGCGAAATTGGACTGAGCAAAGATTGGGTAATTGTACGGGCGCTGATAACCACGCAGTTGAGCGCCCCACAAACCAAACATCATCATCATCATCATAGGAACCATCAACATCAGCAAACAACCATTATAAGAACAGTCAGAATTCTTCAAACCCCACATAAAAGAAATAGCTAGCATTTCAAACTAATCACAGAGCAAAACTATTTCTCATCTGACAATCGGTTCTACTCACAAGAAGACGGGTTCCAATGAAGTCACCAGTCAGTGGACTCCTAGCCAACATTTTCCTCAGTCACATTGAAAATAAATATTTGAAACAATAGTAAAACCCACACAATACCGGATAGTATATTGGTATCATTGTGTAGATGACATCATATGCCTTCTAGATGAAACACCCAGTAGCATCCAACAACTCCACAGTGACATAAACAAAGTGCAGCCAAAAATAAAATTCACAATAGAAAGAAAAAACGACAAAACGTTAAATTTCTTTGACCTCACAATATACAGACACAACAACCAACACCAGTTCTCTATATTCAGGAAAGTGACCACCACCATCACAGGCATTCACAAACATTCTAATCATCAGATTGCGCGCAAACTAGCCTGTTTCCGATATATGCTGCACAGACTGAACATAACTCCACTCACTGAAAACAACGATAACAATGAATTAAAGACATCACACAATTAGCTGTAGAGAATGAATACGATACAAACAGTATAGGTAAACTATACCACAAAGAAAATTAAAAAGGACACCCAACACACAAAAACAAAAGCCAAATACCAATTAACATGTCAGAACTGCAAATAGGTTTATATAGGTCAGAGAAGCAGAAATTTTAATACCAGATACACAGAACAAAGAAAGTAACAGCTGTCATTCCACATTTGCTAAATACCTTATGCACAACATACATAGCCCAACAGACGTCAATACTTACTTGAAAATTCTCAAATCCAGCAACAGCTACCCACAAAAACTAATAACTGAAAAAAACCATCAAATACAAAAATCCATACTTGAAGGAAAACAAGTAATAAATGAATACACAGTTCTCTGCATTGGAACTCTGTTCTCTGCCCTCAGCGAATTGTTAGATAACACCAGCCTACAGAACAGCCTGCCCCCCTCCCCAATTACCACTCACACACTTACACACACACACACACACACACACACACACACACACACATACATACAAAACTGTATAAGATAAAAATAAATAAATGAAAAATAAAATAAATAAATAAAATAATAATGATAATGAAAAATCGTAAAACGTATTTCTCTCTCTCTCTCTATCTCTCTCTGTTTCACACACACACACACACACACACACACACACACACACACACACACACACATACAAAACCTTCCACATTTAATTAATTGGAGGCGTAGCAATAACAATTTCCAAATCGTAATCTTTGCTTAAATAATTTATCTACATTAAGTTGTATATGGTTGCAGATGACCAACTGTGAAAGAAAACAGACACTATAAAAACATAATACCTCAGGAAAAACAACACCATATGGTAAAATGGTATGGATACATAACTTTGTGTCTTCTTCGAAAGTCTGTAATTACGATTTTAAAAACTAATATTTATAATTGTACAAATAGTAAAGGACATTCTTTATTTTTAATAACCATAAATGTTTGGGGGAAAAATAGTGTATGTCTGAAGTCGGATCTCACCCAAAAACAAATGTGTTGTTAAAGCAAAAACAGACAAAAGAGCTTCAACCTAGGGAGGAATATTTCATGTTGTCCCACAATACATTCTGCATTTTTTCATCCGAAACTGACCGGAAAAAATGTTTTGCAGTACTTCTTGATCGCCCCTCGTACTTGAACGAAAACATTACGTACAAGATTTGGTGCATAGGACTTCCGCAACTGTGGGGAATGATAATTCATTTTGAGAGCCGCTTCATTTATATTGATATTCATTCAAACCAATACCGGTTTCGAAATTTTAACATATGAAGATATAAAATATCAGCACAAGTGAAACGGATCTCTCTGAATTAATTTTCAAAACATTATTACCTTCTGCTTATTAGCCTATTGAAACGCAGTTTAGCAGCGCTTCTTCATCTCATGGATCTCAGTAGTTCTTGTCAGGATGTGACAGCCGCCTGGATTAGGCTAGGAAGTAAGTCCGCAAGAGAGTGCAGGTACGTCGCACCGAGGGTAGGCCACTAGATGAAGATGTGCTCGCGCAGTTCCACCAAATTTCGGGGACGATTACGTCGGCGTTTAACCCGCTGTTACGACGTGCCCCCCAGATTTTCTGTGCGGTTCACGTCAGTTGATCTCGCAGGAAAGTCCAGATAGAATATGATGGGGGAGTATCGAGAAAATCAATCAATTGTTGTTAGATCCCGATGAACATAGTCGATCACGTCATTATGTGCCTATTTCAGTAATGGGCTCTTGCGAAATGACCGACTCCAAATGTTCATTGTATGCAGTTCTCGTCGCAATATTCTTTCGCTAGCAAGCCTGGATGGACCTTCATTCACTGCCTGCAGCAATTCATGTTTGGAAGCAATTTTTGACTCACAAGCCCTTAAACGCGTCTCCTGCAACTCTTATTCTGTTTTTTTTTTTTTCGACCACAGTTTTGACTTCGAGTTTAGTGGCCACGTGCGTTACACCACTGCTCGCAGACACTTTGAAAACAGCCCACCGCGAGAAACTCGAACAAATCCAGGGACTTCACACACCGTATGGCTACGGCACGGCCAAACGTGGTTACGTATTTTTGTCCTTTTGTCACGTCGCTACATTTACGCATATTTACGTGCAATATCGGCTTGAAAGATGAAATATTTCGTTGATTGCTGTTGTGTTCTACTCCCACAGAGGGAATGCGCGCGGGGTTGGACGTGAGACCCGATCTCTGCGCCATCTGCAAGGGCTTAACGATACGTCTGTGCGTGTGCACTGGGCTGGCTAATTTTTTGCCAGGGAACTTACATTCCTGAGCGTTGTATGCACCCGCACCGCTACCAGGGACCATCCAATCTTGCGACAGGCGGTAGTCATAGGGTTTTTGCTCATGAGTGTACCAATATTCTCACATTTCTTATGTAAAAAGCTCATATACAATGCTCTCTGCAAGCTTACAGCGCCAATTAGAGTAAAAAGAAAAAGTATTTTACTTGCCGTAGATTCACTTAAGTCGTTCCTATCCTCATAAAACGGAAGGAGGTATTATAGGACCTGCTGAATGAAAAGTCACCTGAGCGGACTATGGACTGACGAGGAGAAAAGAGCAAGTGCCATAACCCGATTTCCCAGAAACTTCGCTCAGTGGAAGATGAGTCACAATGAGCGACCACGTGTCTCGGCTTATCCGTAGATACTCGATCGTTTCTGAGAAAACGGCGGTCAAATTTTTCGACGTAATTAAGATGCCTTGTAGCGCGACAGCTCTGCCAAATTGGTGGCAGAGTGGTTAGGATTGCGCCCCGTGCTGGAAACCCGATTATAATTTTTCTTTATTTTATTTTATTTGTTTCATTCATAGACTAACGACAGCATGAATGTTTCTTATCAAGTTAGAGGATAAAATGACGTTAAATTTATTGCTATATTACACTGAATTTCACAATATATATGTGTCTCGTACTTTCAAGGGTTGAAATCTTTTTAAATTTTCATGTTCCATTCTTATATCAATACTTATATTAATACCAATATTTGAGTTCTGCCTATATTCTTTAGGAAGGTGTGGTGCATCTTCTTGCATGATGCCGATCGTAGCAACATCCGAAACATAGAAATTCCTAATACTACGAGCATCCTGCGAATGCAGGCTAGCCATACTGACATTTTTTCGTATTAATCTCACTCGAAAAAGAAAAGAAAAAGAAAACATCATCAACATTGCCGAAGATCTCATATGTTGGTAATAATTTAGCGGCAAACCACTCGTAGCGGACCACAATACCGAAAGTGGAGCTTGTAATTAACTATGAATTAAAATTTATTTGAAATGGTTTTAGGTGTAATTCCTGTAGTTATTTAACTACAGGAATTAGACATTTCCAATAAATTTATCATTCATTTATTGCTTTTTTTGTTAAACTGAGGCCGCTTGGAGTGGCAGCGTGGTTTGAGGCGCTGTGTCACAGATTGCGCTGCTCTTCCCGCCAGAGGTTCGAGTCCTCCCTCGGGCATGGGTGTGTGAGTGCTGTTCTTGGCATAAGTTAGTTTAAGCAGTATGTGAGGCTAGGGACCTATGCCCTCAGCAATTTTGTCCCTGAGGAATTCACACTCATTTGAACATTTTTTTGTTAAATTAGATTACCACACATACAATTAGTAGACGAATAACGATAGCGTTATTTCAGTATATATTGGAAAACATCTATGTAGGAATCTTCTACGGAGATGGGCAGATAAATCAAAAACAAAAATAAAAATAATAATCGGGTTTAGAACATGGGACGCAAAAGTGTGACTTCGCGACGCTAGCCACTGGGCTACAGCTTCCGTTAAACTGATCACTCCCTAAAAGACGCCTAAAGTACCTCAAAAACTTAGACCGCTATTTTCTCAGAAATCGTCGTGTGCTAACGAATAAGCCGAGACATGCATTCACTCACTTTGACCCTTCTTCCGCTGAGCAAAGTTTGTGGGAAACCGAGTGTGGCACTTGCCGCGTTCTCCTCATTAGAGTAAGCCAAGTGAAGATGTAATTATTGAGCAAATTCTGCAACGAGGTTTTCGACATACGTAGATCTAATTTTAAGGACAACATAGCATCCTAAGTTAAGGAATTGTGACTCCATACAAACAAAATAACGCATAATCGGGGAAGCGAGGTGAACATTTGAAGCAGCTAAATGTAATAAAGAGAGCATGTTTTGTCTAGAGAAATGTGCCAGTATAGAATACGAACAGCAATATCAGGAAGGAATTTCTGAAAACGTAATTTTGCAGCACAGTATTGTGTAGAGGTGGACCACGGACTACAGGAAAAACCGAAAGAAAATTTGAATCGTACGTTATGAGGCAACAGGTGCCCTGAAGGATGCAAAAGATTAAGGAGCTGATAATAAGGGAGATGTAATCGGTGAGGAAAGGAAGACATGGAAAACACTGACCAGCAGAAAAGACAGGAACGTGAGACATTTTTTAAAACGTCAGGGAATAACTTTCATTATGCTAGAGAGAGAACACTGATAAAACCTACGGAGCAAATATACTTTGTTACATGCAACAAACCTTTGAAGAGGTTATGGGCAAGTGTTACTCCGGGAAAAAGAGGTGGACGTGGGGATAAAGCCTTTCCAGGCTTCAAAAAACCGATCTGAAAATTGATGACTGATAACTACTAGTCATTCGAAGTGGGCATAGACACGAACGGGAAACAATGAATAGCGCAATATTCTCCGAATCTGTTGGCGTCCATAATGGTGAAACTCTAAACTGGGCGGAACAGATTATTCATCTTCTGAAGCTGATGGCGTCAATGAGCTATGATCGCACTTAGCTTTAAATAGAAGAGCCTATATCAGTGAATGACTGTTTTATAGCATATTTTTTGGCATAGTTAGTGACTTAGACAGAAAGTATTACTACCACGAAAGCGAGCAGTATGATTAAAGGGTAGTGTTTAGCCACAGAAAACTAATAGATGTTTCTACAAGGTATCAGACATTCGACATAGACGTTTCTGTTAGGGATATTTTTTGCTCATAAGACATTACAAATTCTTGAGGGCTAACAATGTCCACAGGCACGACACCACTATTGAAAGCTACCTTCGGTATTCATTTTTAAAAGTGGTCAGTGACTGAAAAGGGCTTCAATTTGAAGCCACAAATATATTTGATCATTGTTCTTATAATACATAATGTCTAATCTGATACAATTCTCTGTGGACAACAACTACTATTCCGGTGACGAATATTTCAGTAAACAATGGTGAAACTTGAAGTATATCATATACGGATTTCACTTGGACGAAGAGTTACGTTCTAATTTTCCTTGAACTCAGCCCGCTCTGTCATTCAGTACTCTGGAATGGGCATCGTGTAGCCGTACACAGAACGAAATAGTCTGGGCATAACATGTACACTAAGTCGTGCAACATCAACACCAAAAATGGATCAGACAGGGGGATCGTGATTTTAACAATGTTGCTTTCAAAGACACAATTTGAACATCGTACTCATAGGGAATAATATCATTTATGTCAACCTTGACGGTTCATCAGTATACGACACAGTTAAGCCCTGAAACGAACGCGCCATATGTAGCACCAAGCTACTCCCAGTAAGTCCTTTATACATAGAACCAAAGGCAGTGGTTAGGCTTTTAATAAATAAAATATAAAATAATGTACTTCATAGACTCCAGAGATCTCCATAAAACTCAATACGGTTTCACCCCACGACTGATGTGTCACTGAGGACAAAAAATTTGTAGTTAGCAGTCTCACTTCCATAATGTGTATAATCATGGTGTGTACAAGGGATCTTTGGCGCAGCTTGGTGGCCTAGTATTTTAAAAAAGTTGCTTGAGTTTTAACGTCCTGTAAATCTGTACGACGATATATGCGTCTATTTTAGCAAAAGAACTGCATTACCCGTCAACTACATTCGAACAGACAGAACATCAACCAAAGTATGTCCAGTAGGCTCTTGTTGCGGTCGAAATTTATTGAATATCACCAGTGCGACATAGTCGCGAATATAGACAGTGATCCAGGTACTTCCAAGTGTTTTTCCTTTATCCCACTCTTTGGTCACAACATAAAGCCCTTCGACGATGATCGGTTTCAGTCTCTAATGACCATCTTCAGATGTGTCCTACAATTACAGCTCTACCACATTAGGACATGGTGTAGAGCAGATCTGAAGATGGTCATTACTGAATGAAACCGCTTATCGTCGAAGGACTTTATATTGTGATCAAAGACTCCAACAAAAAAAAAAACATTTGTATGTCGAATATATTGTGTAACTTACGGCTTACCTTGCCTCAAACAAGATATTCCCTCACATTTACTTTTGCGGATGGTCGAATTCTAATAATAAAAGGAAAAACGGAAAAGCGCCCCACCAAACCAGACCTTCAAGTTGCATGCACTGCTTTCACCCTAGTAATTTATGTAGTTCTCCTATCAGCGGAGCTATGCAGCAGAACAGTAACTTCGATTAAGGAACAAACAACTACTAATTTCTTTTAAAACGAAGTGGCAAATTTCTAAAACAAATCATTATAATAGGGCATTTTAATAGCCACAGTTACCGCTGAGTGTAAAAGCAGATAATTTCGAAATATGTAGCAAAAATCGTTCAAATGGCTCTAAGCACTATGGGACTTAATATGTGAGGTCATCAGTCCCCTAGACTTAGAACTACTTAAACCTAACTAACCTAAGGACATCACACACATCCATGTCCGAGGCAGGATTCGAAACTGCGACCGTAGCAGCCGCGTGGTTCCGGTCCGAGGCACCTAGAACCGCCTGACCACAGCGGCCGGCCAAATCTATAGTAAAAGTACGTTATCTCTCGCTTATACACAACAGTAAATAAACTGCATCATTTACCTGTAACAACGAAGTGAGATACCAACTCGGAAATCACCTGCTGTAGCGAAATTATTGCACCTTGGTGTATGAAAACTGTAGGTACATTACAGCGCAGCCGCAGTACGTGCAAATATACAGCAGGAGTCCCACCTCTTTGACTATGAACTTCCAGACAAGAGGATCCGAGGATTCTGTTCAATTTTTCTTCGATCTTGGATGAGGGCTTCTCTACAGTCAAGACAAGCAAAAGTTCGCATCATGATACCTACACTATTATTTCTACAGGGTCTATTCTGGATCTACTTTGGACAAAAGGAAAGAAGATTAGGATTTATCTATCAACTGGAGACGAAAGCTCTCAAGTAAGAGCTCATGCTCTGAGTAGGGAACGATGGAGAACGAACTGCTCCGTACCTTTCCAGGGAACCATCCCGGAACTGCAAAAAGTTATTAAGAAAATTTTGGAAAACCTAAATCTAGGATTATAGCCGTCGGCCTCATGAATGCAATTCAAGAGTCATACTAATGCGCCACGTCGTTTGGATTACTTTTGAAAGATATCTGATAATTAGCCGACGCTGTATCAAGACACGGCGCCATGTGACGGTTGAAGTTATTTTTATTACAATCCAATAGAGAATCCTGGATCGTTTACCGCTTATCGCTTGAACTAAGTTATGAATTATAAGAGTATTTAATTATCTGATATAGTTTCCTATACATTTCAACATGAAAGTGAAGTAATCCCTGAACATCTGATCCAAGTCACAAAAAGCCTGTATTTGACCCCCAGAAGTAGAACTGATGCAGGTGAGGTAATACCTGAAATACAAACCAATCAAGGAATAAAAAAAAGTGTAGCTTCTCACGAATATTACTCAGTATCTATTTAGATGACATGCTCAGGAAATTGATAAGAGTTAGAACACCACGAAGCATGAATGTTGGGAGGAGAAAATGTATTAACACATTGTTATTCGCGGATGATGAAGTTATCATACAAGACAGCGGTGATAAATTACAGATGGCACTACTCGTAAACCGTGCGAGGTGGAGAAGTCGTTAGCACAGCAGACTCGCATTCGGGAGGACGACGGTTCAGTCCCACACCAG
This sequence comes from Schistocerca cancellata, assembly GCF_023864275.1. Lineage (NCBI taxonomy): Eukaryota > Metazoa > Arthropoda > Insecta > Orthoptera > Acrididae > Schistocerca > Schistocerca cancellata. The sequence continues at coordinate 127,251,797 of NC_064631.1, forward strand.
CCATTAACATTTACGTGTTCCGTGATATCCTCAAATCGCTCCAGGAAAATTCCGGCATTGTTCCTTTGAAAGGACACGTCTGATTTCCGTCTCCATTCCTGAGCAATCCGAGTTTGTTCTCCTCCTCTAATGACCTTGATATCGACGGAACGTTAATCTTAGTCTTCCTTCCTTTCTGTTTTTGGCATTACATAAACTAAATGAGATGCGACTATATCTATAATTTAAACTGAAACAATGGTCTTTTTAGATATTCATCCAGTGGGAACACAAATAGTCCTCAATAATAAACCGATAGAAAAGGTAGTCCATTTCAAGTATTTAGCCTGTGACGCATCATTTGATCAAGATACGGATACACAGGAAAAACGCTAATACTTACCAGCATACATGGCGCACAATTAGAAGACCAAGTAAGGGTAAAACAACGAAAAAACACAACTGCAGACACAGAAACTCCTAGTTGTCAAATGGAGCGGGAAGTTAGGTACTATGAAATAAAGATTTATGGAAAGTAGAAGCATCTGAAATGAAATATCTAAAATCTGTGAATGTCTGAACAATGAAATACAAAGTTATATGTCAAGTCATAAGGGAAGAATGAGGAATCATACCAATAACACAAAAGGCAGTCGATTAGAAAGAAAAACTGAGAGAATATTTATATCGTATGTTACCACAAAGATGTCCTAACCTAGAAGTGCGTTATAAACCAAGGGCAAGAGAAGTATGTGAAGACTGAGAGTGAGATGATGCGACAAGAGAAGGCCCTAGGCCTAACCCAGAACTGGCAGAAGAAGAAGAAGAAGAAGATACAGTTGAAGTGCATTTTAACTCATGTTTATATAGAGATGTATCCCTGAAGCTTTAACGCTATGAAACTGGTTGGATCATAAATAAATATTTCTCATAGAGCTGAGACGGCTTTTTTCATCATCATCCGTAAATACGCCATTCTATAAATAACATACTCTATGAGTCATTCATCCACTCGACGAGCAGTCTCAGGCAGCACCTGATGAAGATACGAATCACGTTGTCGAAATATCAAGCATGAACGGCGCTGATATCGGCCAGATTCCTGACACCTCAAGACGTCAACGTACTCTGAATGTTAACTACGAAAATTTGAACCACATATTACAGTACTTCGGTAATCAGTTTTGCTGATGTTCTAAACTGTCGTGTTTGCTGTTCATGTGTGAGATTCGTTATCTCACACTTGATGTAACCTTCGAACCTCACGTTTCCTATCGACACAACTCTAGAGAACTGCAGGCTACTACCTGTTTCCGTCGCTGGGATGTTATCATTTAATATATAGAGAGAATATTTGCATAAAGAAGAAGTAAGTCCAGACAAAATCAATTCTTCGTATGTAATCGTCATCCAGCTAGACTAATTTTCCTTTCGAGACTTATATACTTAGCAGTACCTCTAGAAGGAAAACAAGAAGGTGAGTAACTGAAGAAATGGAGGGTCGAGAATGAATGGTAATATTACTCACAAAAGCAAGGAAGGCTGGTGTTTACGATGCAATTTTTTTTAATGGCTCTAAGCACTATGGAACTTACCATCTGAGGTCATCAGTCCCCTAGACTTACAACTACTTAAACCTAACTAACCTAAGGACATCACACAAATCCATGCCCGAGGCAGGATTCGAACCTGCGACCGTAGTAGCAGCGCGGTTACTGACTGAAGCGTCTAGAACTGCTGACCACAGCGACGGCTTACGATGCAATTGAGCAGAACGTTCTTAAAGATGAAGAAAAACATCATGATGAGCAAGTAAATCGTTAATGTCGTTTTCAAAGGAAACAGTCAAACATATTCTTTCATTCAAACATATTCCTTAACGATTCAAGAACCCAAGGGAAAAGTTATATCAGTATGAACGGATGTGGTTTCTAACTCCAGTCTTGCCGAAACCCAACCTAGTGCCTTGACAATTGTGCCTTCTTCCTCATTTTCAAAAATTGTTCGAATATGTGTGAATTCCTAAGGGACCAAACTGCGGAGGTCATCGGTCCCTAGGCTTACACCCTACTTAAACTAACTTATGCTAAGAACAACACACACACTCATGCCTGAGGGAGGACTCGAACGTCCGGCGGGAGGGTACGCGCAATTCGGGACGTTTCCTCACTTTATGTAACGAATGTCTACCCCGGATTAGAGCTTATTTTTTTCCTGAGTGGAAGATTCTGACTCATTTTAACTGCAACATGACTGAAACAGCTGCGAAAAGGGAAAAAGACCTTCTGAACAAGATGAAGACCAAAGAAAATCCCCAAAACCTTGCACAAAAGAGGGTCTGCTGAGGAAAAACCACGATTCCAGTAGGAACAACTGATACCGCATTGCATGTTATGTTGTCAAACAAAAAACGAGAAAAGTTACTGTATTAATAACTGTTCGATTTACACGTAAATGGACTCACTTATTAAACAATTCTGAGCTATTGTACCAAGACCAAACGAGTTTCTTGTAAAAACCGAACGTTTCGTCCCCATCTGCTGAGGATACTTTCTAGTATGGTTTTTTGTATGGCTGAAAGAACCTGCTCCTCCTAGGAATTTATTTGAGCATCGCATAGAACCATGGAATATTTTAATAAGTATATCATTTCCACTCGTAAGGTTTTCCTTTTTACAATTAAATGGCACAGGAAATCTTCTCTCACCTGCAGTACTGCAATGTCGTAGTCAACGTTAATTGCGTAGTACAGTTTGTTTTTGATGGCCTGTGCAACATCGAGCACAGTTCCGCCACTGTTTCTGTACGAGGAGCCAGCACGCACGGTCAGCATTGACGCTGAGAGGCCGTCGATGCAGTGGGCGGCCGTCAGCGCCCAGTTGGAGCTGATGACGGAAGCCCCGCACCTGAGGGAACCTTCGAAGATGACAGACAGCTGCCAGGGGTACTCCGTTATGGTGGTATCCGTGCCGCCGACTAAGCGGTCCTCTCTCCTGGCCCACAGCTTTAGAGAACTTGGCGCCGCGAAAGCTGGCACCAGCAGGCACAATACGACCACTGAAGACTTCTTCATCTCAGAAGCATGTATCACAAATGCTGGACACCAGCACGTCTTTATACTTCCTGCAGCCGCCTTCGTTGTACCCTTGATGCAATCGTCGGCGTGCACACGGCGGCAGAAACTGATCTCAAGGAGAGAATTTACGCAAGAACCTGGGCTCTTCCAGAGGATGAAACCTCATCAGTGAAGGGTCCCATTACTTTCACAGTGATTATCAGTAGCATTTCGTCCAGATAACAGCTGCTCCGTAGTGGCGTCGTATGTATCGCGACAACTTGTTCCTAAAGGAAACGTGAGTGCTGTTTCTAAATGAGATTGAGAGCGATAAGTAGGATTTAGTGTCTCAACAACTGCAGAAAATAGTCTCATGGCATTTGACTTTGTTTTATTCGATAAGATTAGAGATTTAAGTACTGTGTTGCTCGTAATCTGGCAGCGTGCATAAAATAGTACCCACGAAAACTTCTGTTTGAAACAATTATTACACACTGAAATTCCCCATTAACCCATTTCGGCCTGTATAATTTTTTTCTTCTGATTTCTACAAATTAGATATTTATGTGTTTATTGTCATCAAAGAAAAGCAATACAACAATCAAAACAAAAAATCATCAATAATTGAAACAAAAAAGGGAGTAACATATTTGTCACGCTACGCTGAACATACATTTTAGGCAGAATATATGACAGCAAGTAAAATAATACACTGTATGTGATTTACATCAAGTTCAGGCGACAGTCCTCACTTTGTGATATGGCACAAAACATTCTATGCACAAACCAACATCATATTTCCAGCATATTGTTCTTGGGGTTCCTTTGTAGTTTTTTGCCGTATAGTGTCTCCTTTTTTTCTGTGGCGCCATGGCTACCAGATGATTTGTTTCATCATACCTGCAGGGCGTCCAGGACCTCTTGGTACCGCAGCATTGGAAGTCAGGTAACATTTCACAATAACACCGGAAGTGCGGGAGAGGCATATTTATACCAGTATTTCTATGAAGAAACAACTCATTGTGTATAGAGATATCTAGAAACCATGTAGAAATTGGCCACCACCATTTCTTTTCTCTGACACTCACTCTATACAACGCTACAATTTCATCCATTCGGTCAGTTCCTCCCTAATTTTTGTTGTATTCTCCAATTACATAAGGTCGAGGTACAAGTATTCTTTTCTTCTCTAGTCTAGAGTATCGAGCAACGGTGCTGACTGGACCGATACCATGGCTTGTGCAAGCTGTTGTTACTGTAGAATTACCTATCCATCTGGCAACATTTTTCCACTTTCCTTGCTGCTCTTGTGATCAAAATCTCCTCTCCTATTCCTTTTGGACGTATTGTTAGAAGGTATGAGGTGACACTCTTTAGGCAGACGATTTTCACGAATAGTCCCAGTTGCACCAAAACCTCGTTGCCTCAGGTAAACCAACAATGTTTGTGATGTAAACAGGACGAAGCTTCCACATTCTATCATTATCATCGATTTTTGTGTTGTGTTGTGTGAATGAATCTCATAATTGTTTCAAACCTGTCCCTTCTTATCGTGCTGTGGACCATTTCATTTCTCATGTCCAGTCCAGAATCCCAGTAATATCTTCTGCTAGGTAAAGGATTATAGCCGGAAAGAATTAGTATTCCTAGAAAACCCTTTATCTCTTCATATGTTATTTTTGGATCTGAGCAGTTCTTGAACCAAACATACTTCGTCTATTCAGTGAGAAGAACTTCAATTACTTCATCGTTTTAAAATAATTGAAAACACTGAACTGGAGACAAGTTTCTGTATTTACTATAATCACTCTCAGGAAATACAGAAATAACACTACGCAGATCCTCTTTTTCCACTCTCTGATTACAGTTTTTAAGATCTGTGACTTTTCCTGTTCATCTGGTTTACCATCAGCAGAGACATTAATCTCAGGTCCACTACCTAACCTGTTTTTACTTGCTAAAACCACTTCTGCACCAGCCTGGAGTTGCCTTGGTTCAAGATTACCGACGTTTCCCCCCCATCTTCTTCCCCAGAATCTTCATCCGAATCCACATTAGCTTCAGGAGGATCAATAAATATATCTGTGGCATCTTCTTCCTCCCCTTCAATAATAGCCACGATGTCATGGAGAGATAGACCTCTAAAGAGAACGAATAGTTATTTTCACTGTTTTGCCTAGCGTGACATTTATGCAACACAAAATTAAAACTGTATTTGGAGCCACAGAAATAAGAATTGCATTTTGTAGATAACCATTAACATATATTTTACTACTTTTAACATTATAATCAACCATAATTTAAACAAATTGTAATATAATTTGCGATGAAAAATGATATTTACTTCTTATTCCAAGACATAATCTCACTTGGAAAAGTCCTCCGTACTTGAAGCACCAGTCACTGACCATTTAATGCTTGAAACTGACTGAAACCTACCTAAACATGAACAACAAAGCCTCCTTATCTGAAAGCCATTCAACAATAGCCACTGCAAACGCAAGCATTGTTGCCAATGAGAGAAAACGATGAGAGGCTGTTCCGTTACATATAGGTTACGCTAACGCTATTTTGTCGAAAGTCGACATGTTGAGAAACGTGGCTGTTGTACTAAGGTTTGTAATTTATAAAAAACATCTACCAACCACATGTATGGTTTAAAAAGGTTTATTATCTTCAGACCATGACCGGTTTCGGATTTTTCTTTACAAATCCATCTTCAGATGGCAGTTACAAGCATTCTAAGTTTGACCTAGTTTTGTTTTTGTTATTCGTTTCCCAGTGCAGCAAACTAATAACAAAATCAAAACTAGGTCCAAGTTAGAATGCTTGTAACTGTCATCTGAAGATGGATTTGTAAAGAAAAATCCGAAACCGGTCATGGTCTGAAGATAATAAACCTATTTAAACCATATATGTGGCTGGTAGCTGTTTCTTATAAATTATAAACCTTAGGTTACGCTAGACAGAAATGGGTTAACAGTAATACTAACGCTATGTGGAAAATCGATAATTACAGTTACAGTAAGTAGCAAAGATTGTTTAGGACAAAATCTGGAGCCTTATTCGGTAAGAAGAAATGCTGTAAGTTAACAATGGGATACACATCTACTCTGTTCCAGTATTAGCATGACACAGGAAATGAGTCTGTGCGTCCAAATCTCGACAAAAGGAAAGAAAATATCAGGACACGAATTCCAATATCAGAGAACAGAACTTGGGATTATCTCCAAGAGCGTACTGGTGGCAATGAAGGGCAATAAATGTTGTTATCGTGCTGTATTGCGTAAAAGGCATCACTAATAAGAAAGCAGATCACCAAATCCAAGTTAAAAAACTCTTACCGAAATGTGTGTACGATGACAAAACAAGACAGAAATTTTAATTTTTTTTCAACTGAATTCTGAAACATAGGGTTTTTGAAAAATATGTAATCCTGAATGGTAAAATTACGTTCTCGTGGTTTTATCTGGTCACCAGGGGAGCGGTCTACCCGACGAGAGGCTCTCGACAAACGCCATTATTATTATTATCAGGTCACTATATTTTAGATATTAAAATGAAATTCTAACAAGATCAGTATTTTAATAACGGTTTAATTTTTTCAGTCACATTCTAAAATATTACAAACAGTGGTCTTAGAAAATTTAGAATCCTGTGTTACACTTAATTTTCAAAATTTATCTTTCTGTTTTCCATCGCTTTTACTATCCCTCTTTAACATCGAACAATAGTCAGCCACGACTAGGAGAACCATGAAATGGTGTAGATATATTTTTTTACACGCCAGACATGTGTGTACTAAATTCGCGTATTACAAATTCCATATAGGGCTAATAAACTAAATTTATATTGAGGTGAGAAAAGTCATGGAATACCTCCTAATATCGCGTCTGACTTCCTCTTTCCCTGCGTAGTGCAGCAGCGCCAAGTCTCATGGACTCAACAACTCGTTGCATGTCTCCAGCAGAAATACTGAGCCACTTTGCCCCTATAGACGTCAATAATTGCGAAAGTGTTGCCGGTGTTGAGTTCTGAGCATGAACTGACCTCTCAGTTATGTCCCATAAATGTTGGGTGGGATTCATTTCGGGCGACATCATCCACTCGAATTGTCCACAATGTCCATCAAACCAATCGCGAACGATTGTAGCCCGATGACATGGCGCATTGTCATCCATACAAGTTCCATTGTTGTTTGACAATATGAAATCCATGAATTGCAGAAAACGGTCTCGAAGTAGCCGAACATAACCGAGGATCCAGTCCGACCAACATAAACACAGCCCACACCATTAGAGAGCTACCACCAGTTTGCACAGTGCCTTGCTGACAACCTGGGTCCATGGGTTAGTGGAGTCCGGGCCACATTCCAACCCTACCATCTGCTCCTACCAACCATACAAGGACTTGCCTGACCATTACAACGTTTTCCAGCTGCTTAAGGTCCTGCCGAAATGGCCACAAGACCAGAAGAGGCACTACAGACGATGTAGTGCTGTTAGCAAAGGCGCTCTGTGGATTTCGGAATATTGAATTCTATAACGATTTACGAAATGGAATATTCCTACTACCGTTCCCCTTTTATACGTTGTGTACGCGATAATACCACCATTTGTATATGTGTGTATCGCTATCCCATGACTTTTTGTTGTTTTTATGGTTGTCGTTGTGGTCTTCAGTCCTGAGACTGGTTTGATGCAGCTCTCCACGCTACTCTATCCTGTGCAAGCTTCTTCATCTCCCAGTACCTACTGCAACCTACATCCTTCTGAATCTGTTTAGCGTATTCATGTCTTGGTCTCCCTCTACGATTTTTAACCCCCACGCTTCCCTCCATTACCAAATTGGTGACCCCTTGATGCCTCAGAACATGTCCTACCAACCGATCCCTTCTTCTAGTCAAATTGTGCCACAAACTACTACTCTTCTCCCCAATCCTATTCAATACCTCCTCATCAGTTATATGATCTACCCATCTAATATTCAGCATTCTTCTGTAACATCACATTTCGAAAGCTTCTATTCTCTTCTTGTCCAAACTAGTTATCGTCCATTTTTCACTTCCATACATGGCTACTCTCCATACAAATAGTTTCAGAAACGACTTCCCGACACATAAATTTATACTCGATGTTAACAAATTTCTCTTCTTCAGAAACGCTTTCCTTCCCATTGCCAGTCTACATTTTATATCCTCTCTACTTCGACCATCATTAGTTATTTTTCTCCCCAAATAGCAAAACTCCTTTACTACTTTAAGTGTCTCATTTCCTAATCTAATTCCCTCAGCATCACCCGACATAATTCGACTACATTCCATTATCCTCGTTTTCCTTATGTTGATGTTCATCTTATACCCTCCTTTCATGACACTGTCCATTCCGTTCAACTGATCTTCCAAGTCCTTTGCTGTCTGTGACAGAAGTACAATGTCATCGGCGAACCTCAAAGTTTTTATTTCTTCTTCGAGGATTTTAATACCTACTCCGCATTTTTCTTTTGTTTCCTTCACTGCTTGCTCAATATACAGATTGAATAACATCGGGGATAGGCTACAATCCTATCTCACTCCCTTCCCAACCGCTGTTTCCCTTTCATGCCCCTCGACTCTTATAACTGCCATCTGGTTTCTGTACAAATTGTAAATAGCCTTTCGCTCCCTGTATTATACCCCTGCCACCTTCAGAATTTGAAAGAGAGTATTCCAGTCAACCTTGTCAAAAGCTTTCTCTAAGTCTACAAATGCTAGAAACGTAGGTTTGCCTTTCCTTAATCTAGGTTCTAAGATAAGTCGTAGGGTCAGTATTGCCTCACGTGTTCCAATATTTCCACGGAATCCAAACTGATCTTCCCCAAGGTCGGCTTCTACCAGTGTTTCAATTCGTCTGTAAGGGATTCGCGTTAGTATTTTGCATCCGTGACTTATTAAACTGATTCAAATCTGTCAGCACCTGCTTTCTTTGGGATTGGAATTATTATATTGTTTTTGAAGTATGAGGGTATTTCGACTGTCTCATACATCTTGCTCACCAGATTGTAGAGTTTTGTCAGGACTGGCGCTCCCAAGGCCGTCAGTAGTTCTAATGGAATGTTGCCTACTCCCGGAGCCTTGTTTGGACTCAGGTCTTTCAGCGCTCTGTCAAACTCTTCACGCAGTGTCGTATTTCCCATTTCATCTTCGTCTACATCCTCTTCCATTTCCATAATATTGTCCTCAAGAACATCATCCCTTTATAGACCCTCTATATACTCCTTCCACCTTTCTGCTTTCCCTTCTTTGCTTAGAACTGTGTTTCCATCTGAGCTCTTGATACTCATACAAGTGGTTCTCTTTTTCCTGTAGCCAGTACCTATATTGCCCCAAGTGAGGTAATCCTCTATATCCTTACTTTTTGTTACCTCAGTGTATTTGAGAAATAATTAAGACACATGATCATGGAAGAAAAAAAAATTAGAAGAGCGATAATCACGAGAGGAAGTCCCTTGTCACAATGAAGAAGCCATTCTTCAAGCATTGTTGAATCGTCCCGAAAATAATCTCTCCTAGTGATACGTTTACCGCAGAAAGAGAGACAAGCCTAGGAATCGTGGTTTCGTTACAGGCAGTGGCGTGTGGGATTGCGTACCATTACATGGTTTACACTACACCATGCCAAATGGAATGATGAAATGTGTAGATTCTATTCCATTTACCGTTTATCAGCTCTCTATACTGCGATAGGCGTTCGAGTAGTGCTCAGAAAGTAATTCTTAAAACAGACTGGTTTGATTGAGATTCCTAATATACAATATTATTCCTCACCGATTTTGCTAAAAAAATCCCGATAGTTCAACATCATCTCGGTTCAGTGCGAAGAGCTTACGCTACCTTACCGTAAGGGCCTGTATACTCGGATGGTACAACTCTACTGGTCGACGCTGGAGCCAACGTCTCGCTGCATCAATAACGTCCCTATCATACACGTACTGCTTGCCACTGAGCGTATTCTCCATTGCTTCAAACAGATGGAAGTTGGAAGATGCGAGATTCGAACAGTATGGTAGATGAAGACCAAAGAAGTTTTGTGAGCTCCTCTTGTGTCCGCGGATTTTTGTGAGGCCTTGAATTGTCATGGAGAAGGAAAAGTACGGAACACGCTGAAGTTGTTTTTTTAATTCCAGAATTGCAAGAGTCATAATCGGCGACCGGCACGTGGGAGATCAGACAGGTTTTCATGGCTTGTTGCGATGATGACTGACGCCTCAGTCAACTGCTCACCTTTCTTTTGTTCACTACAGGGTCTCCGTAGACATTCTGAAAGCGCCTATGAATATCTGCGGTGCTCTGGTTTTTGGCCAAAAGAAACTCTCTACTTGGATGGCACCTGCGTTACAGACGCCATTTTCAAGGCTACATATGTCGCTGTCACCTGTCGTAACTCTGTGAAACTATAGAGGCTGAAGCGGGAATATTACGCTATCTCAAACAACAATGTGTTGCATTACCTATTGAACGCCCCTAGTACGATGGAAGGTACTTCCTAAAATCTTACATTTATCCCATCGTCCTGTCTCTTCTCTTGTTAGTGTTGTCCACATGTTGCTTCCTTTGCAGATTCTGTTGAATAACTCCTCTCGTCACCTTCTTCTCTAACCACCTAATTCTCCGTACTTTTCTGTAGAACCACAACTGAAACGCTTCGATTTTTTATTTCTCGCTGTTCCCACAGTGCATAACTGGCTACCAAACAATGCTGTGCTCTAAATTCTCTTCCTCGGATTAAGGCGTATATTACACTTTTTCTCTGTGCTAGTCTGCTTTGAATCTCCTACTTCCTCAATCAATTATAGCTTATTTTCCTTTCAATATAAAATTCCCACTCAGCGTCGTCTACTTACAGGTTACCAAGCTTGTTACGTTTGTCACTAATCTGATTTTAACTACTCCCCAATACATCTGTCTTTCTTCGGTTTTCTCTCAGTCCCTATTCTATACTAACAAGTTGTTCACTACATTCAACAGATTCTGCAATTATGTTTGACTTTAAGTGTATTCAGCGAATCTAGTCATTGATATTTTTCTACTCTGAAACTTAATCCTACTTTCATACCTTTCTGTTGTTCCCTTCATTTCTTCTCCAGTGTGCACATTGATCAGTAGCGGCAAATGGCTGCATTCTGTTCGTACACCCTTTTTCAATCATAGTTGATCCTCCGTTCTCGGTATTCTTTCTTCATTCTTATACATATTGTATAGCCAGCGAAGAAATGTTCCTGTCGAAGGCAAATATGTTCCTCTTTCCATATCAGCACTGTCTCAACTCAGAACACACGAAATCCCTTGACCCTGTCGCCCATTGTAGTTAAGCCTTCATACTCTGCATCTCCCTCTCACTTTCACAGTCTGTCTCCAACTTTCCGCTTTTTCTCATATTGCTTCACAGTGTATGCTATTGCCACTGTCTCCTGTCTCACTTACTCTGTCTCCTGTTGTATTTGTTTCCCACTCCCACGGTATCCACCATACTTTGGCCACTCAGAAATTGTTGTTGGCCTAATTTATTTTTTCGCCTATACCCACGTGTTTACAATTTCGTTTTAAAATGTGCCCTCACCTATATCTACATTTTTTAGTTCGCAGGTGTGGAAGGGCCCAAAGCCCTCAAGCCCATGAGTAGCCTCCACTCAAGTGTAGTTTTCATTTCCACTTCTTCCACTATAATTTGTTCCCACTGCTTTTATCTCTACCAGTCTCTTTTTCTCTTTTATGCTACTGTATCACACTGACCATCTGCAGAGTGGCAATTATTGAACTATAGGAAAAATGCAACGTAAATCACTTACAAACTACAGCTTGTACACACTTTATTCAACACGTAAACGTCACTACAGATATTCGGATTTTTAAGTTATGACATGTTCGATGTGCCTGTCTTCATTGACAATGATGTGACGCAGACATATAGCAAAATTCTGCATTATCCGCTGTCAATGACCTCCTGAATGGCTGTTTTCAGCTCAGCAATTGTTTTCGGGTTATTGCTGTACAAAATTGCTGTACAAAATTGTTCAGATTCAGAGAATATGGTGGAAAATTTACACCAATGCCAGTGGCCTCCGGTCACCACAGAGCCAAAATGCTGTCCCGAAAGTGCTCCTCCCGGACATCAAACACTCTCCTGCTTCGATGAGGTCGAGATCCGTCTTGCATGAACCACATGTTGTCGAAATCACGGTCACTTTGTGTAATTGGGATGAAATCATCTTCCAAAACCTCCACGTACCGATCGGTAGTCATCGTGACATCAAAGAATACAGCACCGATTATTCCGTGACGGGATATTGCACACCACACAGTCACTCGTTGAGGGTGAAGTGACTTCTCGATCGGGAAATGCGGATTCTCAGTCCGCCAAAATGCGCCATTTTTTCTTATTAACGAAGCCAACCAATGAAAGTCGGCTTCATCGCTAAACCAAACTATCATGTACATACTAATTCCCATCATGCCCCGCGTCAATCCATGCAGTTTGAACGTCCAAATATAAACCAGTCAGAAGGTGTAACAATTTTATTTCATACAGTTCAGTAATTGTCACCCTGTATGTCTCGTCTTTCTTTTACTGCCACTGTCATTTCCTTCAATTCCCTTTCTCTTCGACTGCCACTTTCTCTCTCCCATCACTGTCTCCTCTCTGTTTCTCCCCCAGTTGCACCGTCTCCATTCCCGTTCACCTTCACAGTCTCTCTGTTACACTCTTTCAGCACAAAAACCCACGAATATGTACACACTCCAGTAGTTTTGCTGAGAAACGCAGAATGAAGACTGAAGTAGTTGGTTCTCCACTTCTCTGCCAGAGTCTTTAAGAGGGACATATTCGCCTATTTTGAGCTGCGACAGGACATGTCTGAAAGAAGGGAAACCGCGTATATTTAATTAAGGCGAAACGGCCAATGATCTCGTCTCTGCAGATGCACACCACGCTCCAGGCGAGTTTCCACGAGTAAGGAGGATAATAGGCAAGGGGCGCTACATTAGTAATCTGTGGATAAGTTGAGAATTGGGATCCGACGGAAGGAGTGATAGGATAGTCCTCGCTGTTGCAGTGATCATTGTGTACGGATGGCTTTGTGGTTCAGCTGCCTTTCACAGTGAAGCAGCTGGGACGTATTGTTTACCGCGGCCAGCTTCTCGTGTGCAAATTCTTCTATACGATCACCTTATCACACTCTCTCAGAAAACCCACGTTCTATTTTAAGTTCTGTAACGATTATGCGCGACTAAAGGCAAATGAGATCGATTGGTTTTAGTGAGATTAAGTGCGAATTCATTATAACTACGTTATTGTCATCAATCTATCAATTATTTTAGCGTTTTCTGCATCAAATGTTGCATACGAGAAGATACGGAACGATAGCAAACGAGGATTAAAACTTCGACATTCACTCTGCCAGATCCGAGATCTGACAGTGAACCATGCAGACTCAGGTATCCACTGGATGCTTGAACTGCCCTTCAAGATACCGGAAAAGATGGTAACAGACAAATTACGACAATGTAGAAAGATGAACAGCCACAATACCGAAAAATGCTTCACAACTTATCCAGTACTTGACGGCGTTCGACAGGTACGCATTGAATTGACGAAACATGTGACCATATACACTCCTGGAAATGGAAAAAGAACACTTTGACACCGGTGTGTCAGACCCACCATACTTCCTCCGGACACTGCGAGAGGGCTGTACAAGCAATGATCACACGCACGGCACAGCGGGCACACCAGGAACCGCGGTGTTGGCCGTCGAATGGCGCTAGCTGCGCAGCATTTGTGCACCGCCGCCGTCAGTGTCAGCCAGTTTGCCGTGGCATGCGGAGCTCCATCGCAGTCTTTAACACTGGTAGCATGCCGCGACAGCGTGGACGTGAACCGTATGTGCAGTTGACGGACTTTGTGCGAGGGCGTATAGTGGGCATGCGGGAGGCCGGGTGGACGTACCGCCGAATTGCTCAACACGTGGGGCGTGAGGTCTCCACAGTACATCGATGTTGTCGCCAGTGGTCGGCGGAAGGTGCACGTGCCCGTCGACCTGGGACCGGACCGCAGCGACGCACGGATGCACGCCAAGACCGTAGGATCCTACGTAGTGCCGTAGGGGACCGCACCGCCACTTCCCAGCAAATTAGGGACACTGTTGCTCCTGGGGTATCGGCGAGGACCATTCGCAACCGTCTCCATGAAGCTGGGCTACGGTCCCGCACACCGTTAGGCCGTCTTCCGCTCACGCCCCAACATCGTGCAGCCCGCCTCCAGTGGTGTCGCGACAGGCGTGAATGGAGGTTCGAATGGAGACGTATCGTTTCAGCGATGAGAGTCGCTTCTGCCTTGGTGCCAATGATGGTCGTATGCGTGTTTGGCGCCGTGCAGGTGTGCGCCACAATCAGGACTGCATACGACCGAGGCACACAGGGCCAACACCCGGCATCATGGTGTGGGGAGCGATCTCCTACACTGGCCGTACACCACTGGTGATCGTCGAGGGGACACTGAATAGTGCACGGTACATCCAAACCGTGATCGAACCCATCGTTCTACCATTCCTAGACCGGCAAGGGAACTTGCTGTTCCAACAGGACAATGCACGTCCGCATGTATCCCGTGCCACCCAACGTGCTCTAGAAGGTGTAAGTCAACTACCCTGGCCAGCAAGATCTCCGGATCTGTCCCCCATTGAGCATGTTTGGGACTGGATGAAGCGTCGTCTCACGCGGTCTGCACGTCCAGCACGAACGCTGGTCCAACTGAGGCGCCAGGTGGAAATGGCATCGCAAGCCGTTCCACAGGACTACATCCAGCATCTCTACGATCGTCTCCATGGGAGAATAGCAGCCTGCATTGCTACGAAAGGTGGATATACACTGTACTAGTGCCGACATTGTGCATGCTCTGTTGCCTGTGTCTATGTGCCTGTGGTTCCGTCAGTGTGATCATGTGATGTATCTGACCCCAGGAATGTGTCAATAAAGTTTCCTCTTCCTGGGACAATGAATTCACGGTGTTCTTATTTCAATTTCCAGGAGTGTATCTGTACATTGGGGTCTGCAAAGCCATAGTGATATACGAAGAGAACCTATTCCAAGCGGCAGTGATGGCCATGTTCACTGGTAATGCCTCCAGAGGAGATTAGCGCTTCTAACTAGGGAAACCAACAAGATACAAATTCGTCCAGTTCTCTTGCCCTGACGTACGTGGCAGCGCTTCGGGGTACGACGACACTGCCGCTGACACCGAAGAAGAAGCCTTGTACCGATGCGTTTACTCAGGAGCTGGCAGCAATGCCGTTGCAAACGATCGAGGAGACACCGATCGCAGTTAAAACTTGCCACCTACCGCAACCACCGCCCGTACCACGGGGACCGAAAGGTGACTGGATCAGGATGTGGATGTAGATATGCATGACGTGACACGTAACCATATGGAGGATACACACCAGGATGAATCACTCACTAAGGACGTTGATGTACGCGCACGCAAGCAGCATTCGTCGAAACGTCGTAAAATGCAACGACTCAATTGACTATCATTCCCTGTCAGCTGAATACTGCGGCGATTATAACGCCTTGGAGCATTCGTCACAAAAGGTGCAACACCAGGATAACGCCGACTGTGCGCTTTCAGATGGTGAAAAGATGTCATGCTTTTCTGACGAGTCTTCCCGTACGATTCCCACACACTCTTCCAGCTTCCAACAGGATATGACACAGGCGTTGCTGATAACATCCAATAATAAGGATCAGCGATGTGTTGTGGCTCCTTACACCCTGGATTGAGGCGACTAAGGAGACCCCATCAAAGGGGCTAACACACAAAACGTCGGGGACTCGTTGGTAGGGCCCAGCCACTCAGATGACTGATGGTGTTGGACGACTGTAGGCGGTATCTCCGCTGTGGAAATCGCTGGAGCCCACGCTGCGGATGCACTCCTTACTCCACCTCGAGCTCAATAGGCGGACACCGAACAGTAAGCCTATGAAACTTCGATTGCCAAGATGTCCTTTTGGTGCAAGAAGTACGGTTCGACGCGTTCACGGAGGTCCTGGTTACTTCACGCACAAATCACTTTACTCGGCCAATAACAGTGGCATGGCGATCTTTATGCTGGAAGGGACGACAGCAATGAACCCCTCGTTTCTACCATATGCACGAGGTCTGGCAGTTACAATTCACAGGACCCGTGATGACAATATCTGCGCTCCCTCCTGCACAGACTAGCGAAAGGAAAGGGCACACTTCTACTCTGAATATATTGCTCCTCTCTTTCCCGGCAGATTCGACGACTTTCTACTAGGCGGTGACCTGAATTGCGTTCTGGCTCCGAAAGATAAAACTCCCCATTTCAATACCAGTACGGAGCTATAAGTGATATGCTTAGGCGTGAACCTGTGTGGCACATGGGAACAGATCCTCGGGATTAGGGAGGATTTCACATTTTCACCGAACACTCAGCGAGGCGTCTGGTGGGCTACAGAAAGTGACGACTGCTACTAACATATGGCCCACGGCTTTTAGTAATGATATGGCGTACTTGTGCGACATCAACCTACCACGACAGTGTTTGTGGCGCAGTCGAGGACCTTCGAAATTTAACGGTTTGCTATTGTCAGATCGAGAGTGTAATGAGGGAACTGAGAACGTGTGGGTCATACGTGAGTAGAGACTTTAATCGACACACTCCACATCGCTGATGGTCGACATCTGAAGTCACAAAGGGGCATAGCTTGAGCATTTCTGGACAGATTTCGTCCGCTGTCCCATGGTGCCCAGACAGATCCCATGGTAGGGAGGAGATCCTTCCACCTCTACAAGCTAGACCGACCCACATGGATGAGGAAGTGCCCCTGGAAGCGATAACGGGAGGTGATGTATTGGAGGCACTAGATTTTTATCGGGCTTTTACAGACATCATGGCGCCCAGGTGGCTAACGCTGTATAAAGACCTCATTCAGCATGACATGTGCGTGCCGCAGGTCTTCGTTAAGGCTACCTTTCCCGATACCGAAAAATGTTCGAGGTCACAGTGTGGATCAACACCGACCACTCACCATCCTTAATGGTGATATAAAATCTTTGCCCAAATGATGACAACACAGCTGAGGGCAGTATTTTCAATTAATATTTCCGCAGATCATACGTGTCTCGGAATATATAGCAACATGAAGTCGACGCTCAGAGACTATTGGGATGTAATAGCACTGACCACCGTTTGTCAACTTAGAGAGGATCTGATCTCAGTCGATTTTGATCAAGATTTTGACCGGATTAATCAGGACTTCCTAATGTTGGTTATGCACCGCGTGGCGTTTCCACGAGTTTTTATTAACATCATTATGCGGCTGCTATGAGGTGCCATCTCCAGACTGATAGTGAAAGGTCGAGATGCACGTCTTATTCCGATTATGAACTATGACAAGGCTGCCCGCTATCAATGGTGCTCTTCGCTGTAGTGCCTGAACCGGTCATGAATAGGGTGTGGCAGACGCTCATTGGCATGGAGTTGAGGGGCACTAACTTCATCTGTTCGCCGTATGTGGATGATCTGCTGTTCCTCGTGCGATGGGCAGAGGAGGTGCGAAGGTCTTCGATTGGACGTCAGAGTACGGAGTTGCTGCGGACATTGATTTGAATATGACGAAATCGGGGTTAACGCCCGTTGGACGATGGCTGGATGGGGACCATGGACCCATACGAGTGGTGGGGATTCCATTCTCTCGTGATCTGTGGAGGACGGTGACGATTAGTTATAAGCACCATCTCCAGGTAATTCACGTTCGGATGCGTGATAATTCCTTACGAGTCCTGGACATGATACAGCGCGTGAAGTACGAGGGCAGTTCAATAAGTAATGCAACACATTTTTTTCTGAAACAGGGGTTGTTTTATTCAACATTGAAATACACCAGGTTATTCCCCAATCTTTTAGCTACACAACACTATTTTTCAACGTAATCTCCATTCAATGCTACGGCCTTACGCCACCTTGAAATGAGGGCCTGTATGCCTGCACGGTACCATTCCACTGGTCGATGTCGGAGCCAACGTCGAACTGCATCAATAACTTCTTCATCATCCGCGTAGTGCCTCCCCCGGATTGCGTCCTTCATTGGGCCAAACATATGGAAATCCGACGGTGCGAGATCGGGGCTGTAGGGTGCATGAGGAAGAACAGTCCACTGAAGTTTTGTGAGCTCCTCTTGGGTGCGAAGACATGTGTGAGGTCTTGCGTTGTCATGAAGAAGGAGAAGTTCGTTCAGATTTTTGTGCCTACGAACACGCTGAAGTCGTTTCTTCAATTTCTAAAGAGTAGATCAATACACTTCAGAGTTGATCGTTTGACCATGGGGAAGGACATCGAACAGAATAACCCCTTCAGCGTCCCAGAAGGCTGTAACCATGACTTTACTGGCTGAGGTTATGGCTTTAAACTTTTTCTTGGTAGGGGAGTGGGTGTGGCGCCACTCCATTGATTGCCGTTTTGTTTCAGGTTCGAAGTGATGAACCCATGTTTCATCGCCTGTAACAATCTTTGACAAGAAATTGTCACCCTCAGCCACATGACGAGCAAGCAATTCCGCACAGATGGTTCTCCTTTGCTCTTTATGGTGTTCGGTTAGACAACGAGGGACCCAGCAGGAACAAACCTTTGAATATCCCAACTGGTGAACAATTGTGACAGCACTACCAACAGAGATGTCAAGTTGAGCAATGATGGTGATCCGTCGATCATCTCGAACGAGTGTGTTCGCACGCTCCGCCATTGCAGGAGTCACAGCTGTGCACGGCCGGCCCGCACGCGGGAGATCAGACAGTCTTGCTTGACCTTGCGGCGATGATGACACACGCTTTGCCCAACGAGTCACCGTGCTTATGTCCACTGCCAGATCACCGTAGACATTCTGCAAGCGCCTATGAATATCTGAGATGCCCTGGTTTTCCGCCAAAAGAAACTCGATCACTGCCCGTTGTTTGCAACGCACATCCGTTACAGACGCCATTTTAACAGCTCCGTACAGCGCTGCCACCTGTCAGAAGTCAATGAAACTACACGAGACGAAGCGGGAATGTTTGAAAATATTCCACAAGATATTTCCGGTTTTTTCAACCAGAATTGGCCGAGAAAAAAAATGTGTTGCATTACTTATTGAACTGCCCTCGTATGTCAACGCTTATGTTTCGTAGCGGTTGCCATGTATTGGACAGATATTTCCGCTGCCAATGGAAATTACGGGTGGCCTGATGGCGGCTTTCGTCTACTTTATCAACCACGGGATGACATTCAAGATTCGTTATGACCTCTAGGCCTCGGCACAAGGGATGGTTGACTTGGCCTTACAAAGGTCGCCTTAAGTATTCGATCTTGTTCCCGCGTTCAACGCTCAGAATAGGAGAATGTCGGACGCATACAATAACATTGACGGTGACTGACGAACTAATGCCATGCACTTAGATGCCATCTCTTCCAGTTCACAACATCTCGCCAACTATTGCTCACAATGCGACGTTTCCTGGAGGCTATAGCTATGTACGCAATGAGCTGTCGTCGTCCAGAGAACAGGTGGTCTCTTAAAGCGGTCTCTTAATGCGGTATCACCAGAGAAGCTTGATGCATGGCGATACCCGATGAGAGCCCGGCACACACTCTGCCGTTACTAGCCCTCCCCCCCCCCCCCCACTCCACCGAGCTTAAACTCGACGGCCCAGTCATCACAGTATGCCATACTTAATCGCAAGTACATGACATGGGCCAGACTGCTCGTAACAAACATAGTTTATTCACCAGTTTGTACTTATTTTGGGCTGATGCACACGGATGGACATCATGTAGAGTGTGATAAGGCGATGGAAGTGTAAATTCTGAACATAGCCTTTCTTAGCCGAAAGAACAGACACCACACATGGTTGGTTGGTTGGTTTGGGGAAGGAGACCAGACAGCGTGGTCATCGGTCTCATCGGATTAGGGAAGGATGAGGAAGGAAGTCGGCCGTGCCCTTTCAGAGGAACCATTTCGGCATTGGCCTGGAGTGATGTAGGGAAATCACACACCACACGTGCACATAGAATAAAAACAGGTTTCTATACTACATTATTGCAAGGTATTGTTGTATAAACAGAAGTGAGTCTCCCGTTTTCGGAATGTCGAAGGACATCAGCAAATCGATCGGACAATCTCATTAAATAAACCGTTACTTTATTGAAACCATTAAGTCGTTATCTATGTGGCTAGAGTCGAAAGCTATTTCATGTATTTCACGCAGATGCTTAGGGTGTAATCAAGGAGCTGGAAAATGTTAATATTTTGATTTCGTTGTAAGTTGTCAAGTCACACTAGATGGACATATCAGGACACTTTCTTTTAATGTCTCTTCCTTTTTTGTTGGTAAAACATGAAGCTTCAGATATGATGACTTTCAATATGAACGGAAACTGTGAGCACTTCCAAGCAAATCTAAATTGTGGAATGTAAATGGTCGCCTAATGTACAAATATTTACTCTCTTTATCAGAATATTCTCTGCGAATGTTCATTGTGCAGAAATACGTGAACAAAAGAAAAGAGGACGGCGTGATACAATCAGAGAAAGTAATGTAGTCGATCTATGAGTTGTTAACGTGCCTTCAGACGAATTTTGATTAGGCTGCCTCGTTCTAATGACGTGCACTTGAGTACGATGCTGCTTATAAGTGTAATAGGAACAATTAGTTCAGTAGTTCATAGTCATCAGAAAGCATATATCAGAGAATTCATCAGACCCTACATCGCTGGTCGGTATCACAAGTGAATCCAACCACAAAAACATCAAAATATAACAGGTGTAGTCGGAACATGTAATACGACAGCGTCATACTGCAGTAATTGTCACAAGAAACAAGTAAAGTCTGGAGTAGTGGCAGCTCGTTCCGAGGGGACAGAAGTATTTTCTCCTGACACTTACCTGTGTCAAACATAAGTCACACCACAGTAAGCTACCATCATCCGGCGGAAGCTGGGAGTACGAAACCTTAGAGCGGCAGACCCCCTACTGAGTGACGCCAGCTAGTGGCTAAATATTGAAACTAATAAACTATTTCATACGTTAATTATGTATAAATAGATTCTTGTAATAATATTTGAATATGTGGAAAGAGTATCACAAGTTATTGTTAAATTGACTCATCAATGGTATTCAGATAACTTGGGTTCAAGTAAAGATAGTGTATTATACGGGGAACCCCCTATCAACGAGAGAACTTGA
Source organism: Schistocerca cancellata (assembly GCF_023864275.1). Classification (NCBI taxonomy): domain Eukaryota; kingdom Metazoa; phylum Arthropoda; class Insecta; order Orthoptera; family Acrididae; genus Schistocerca; species Schistocerca cancellata. Next base: position 127,273,105 of record NC_064631.1, read on the forward strand.
GACGTTAGCGCACAGTATTCTGGCGAAAACTATCAGACGTTAGTGTGAGTATATGACAGAAGCAGTAGGGACAACGTGCTGTGAGTCAGCATTGTTAACAAGTGAACGTTTGTGAGATAAAACTGCTGTGCCTCGGGCGACGTGTTTATCATTGCTACTGGTACTGGATTAAAACCCAGGAAAGCTGTGTCTCGATTAAAAATAATATTTGGTCATCTTCAAGCAGTGGTTCAGTTTCCGCGCTATTAGATAACTTGGACAACAAATGCCTTCTTTGTAAGACCTGCTGTTGAATAAGGAACAACTACTTGCTATTACAGCAAGTGGACCCAAACAATATCACAGTTTGGGAAGAGTGTAACAATCTGCAGCAAGGTACATGGTAAAGTTCACTATCACAGCAACAGATTAATGTGTTCTTTTCAGTAAATGGCTTTAATAAGCCTTCATTACATGCATTACTATTTGTGGTAGTATTTCTTAAAATTAAGTAGCTAGGTTTTCTTCAGCTTGTGATATATATACACTCCTGGAAATTGAAATAAGAACACCGTGAATTCATTGTCCCAGGAAGGGGAAACTTTATTGACACATTCCTGGGGTCAGATACATCACACGATCACACTGACAGAACCACAGGCACATAGACACAGGCAACAGAGCATGCACAATGTCGCCACTAGTACAGTGTATATCCACATTTCGCAGCAATGCAGGCTGCTATTCTCCCATGGAGACGATCGTAGAGATGCTGGATGTAGTCCTGTGGAACGGCTTGCCATGCCATTTCCACCTGGCGCCTCAGTTGGACCAGCGTTCGTGCTGGACGTGCAGACCGCGTGAGAAGACGCTTCATCCAGTCCCAAACATGCTCAATGGGGGCCAGATCCGGAGATCTTGCTGGCCAGGGTAGTTGACTTACACCTTCTAGAGCACGTTGGGTGGCACGGGATACATGCGGACGTGCATTGTCCTGTTGGAACATCAAGTTCCCTTGCCGGTCTAGGAATGGTAGAACGATGGGTTCGATGACGATTTGGATGTACCGTGCACTATTCAGTGTCCCCTCGACGATCACCAGTGGTGTACGGCCAGTGTAGGAGATCGCTCCCCACACCATGATGCCGGGTGTTGGCCCTGTGTGCCTCGGTCGTATGCAGTCCTGATTGTGGCGCTCACCTGCACGGCGCCAAACACGCATACGACCATCATTGGCACCAAGGCAGAAGCGACTCTCATCGCTGAAGACGACACGTCTCCATTCGTCCCTCCATTCACGCCTGTCGCGACACCACTGGAGGCGGGCTGCACGATGTTGGGGCGTGAGCGGAAGACGGCCTAACGGTGTGCGGGACCGTAGCCCAGCTTCATGGAGACGGTTGCGAATGGTCCTCGCCGATACCCCAGGAGCAACAGTGTCCCTAATTTGCTGGGAAGTGGCGGTGCGGTCCCCTACGGCACTGCGTAGGATCCTACGGTCTTGGCGTGCATCCGTGCGTCGCTGCGGTCCGGTCCCAGGTCGACGGGCACGTGCACCTTCCGCCGACCACTGGCGACAACATCGATGTACTGTGGAGACCTCACGCCCCACGTGTTGAGCAATTCGGCGGTACGTCCACCCGGCCTCCCGCATGCTCACTATACGCCCTCGCTCAAAGTCCGTCAACTGCGCATACGGTTCACGTCCATGCTGCACGCTGTCGCGGCATGCTACCAGTGTTAAAGACTGCGATGGAGCTCCGTAGCCACGGCAAACTGGCTGACACTGACGGCAGCTGTGCACAAATGCTGCGCAGCTAGCGCCATTCGACGGCCAACACCGCGGTTCCTGGTGTGTCCGCTGTGCCGTGCGTGTGATCATTGCTTGTACAGCCCTCTCGCAGTGTCCGGAGGAAGTATGGTGGGTCTGACACACCGGTGTCAATGTGTTCTTTTTTCCATTTCCAGGAGTGTATATATATATATATATATATATATATATATATATATATATATATTACTAAACAATGGTTTCCTTCATGTATATATTACTGAACAATAATTTCGTTCTAAGAGCTGAATTAACGCAATGCGTTCTGAGATTCAGACCGCCTAATTCGATATAGCGTCCATGTTACATGATGCGCTAAACCACACCCACTTTCCAGTAGTTCCTGTGCCAGTGGATGCTATAGCAAGTAGCAACATACGCTGAATAAACCATGTACACAAATTCTGAGTTTCATATTTAGCTTTGTCCTCGACACTATCAGCGAGAGGAGATTATTGCAGTAGATTGAAGACTACGCCTGTTGTGGCTAACTTATGCTATTGAGAATTGACATAGTGGCTTCGCAATTAATTTCGAAAGTAAAATATCGTATGATAATAGGGTAACGACTATTTAGTTATCGTAATTGCAACAGTAAAACCGGTTGTACAAATCAGATAAATATTGTTTGCTAATCAAACAATTTGCAGGCCTCCACAGTGCAAACTGTCTTTTCAGCACAACGCAATCTAAGTAATACATACTTAATTGAATTAAGAGCCTTCAGCTCACGCAAAATCTAAGAATTTTTAGCATATTGCAGCCCCGTCAGTAACTGTGATAGACTAATATATTGAAAAATCCGCCTCAGATGCGAAAATTTTCTGATATTTACCCAGAAGCATAAAATTACTATAACATGTCAGACTAAGGCACAGTCAACATAAAACATTATGCTTTTTGTACCGTGGTACCATGTCGAATTAAAACTACTTAACAGAATTCCTGCCCCGGTATCACTTCACCGCGCGGTCGTTTGGCAGCGGAAACTACGTTGGCACTGACCGTTGCACGTGCAGTGTAGATTATGTGTCAGTGCACTTGACCTATGTCAGTCAGTAGAACATAAGCGTGATGACGGAGATGTTGTACCCTCTGCCACACTTTATTTATATGCGTGACCTATGTAGGTCAATAGCATAGATGAATTTAAATATTATGCAACAAAGTAAAGTGGAACTTAGCTGCTCTAAATATTTCCCCTTTTAATGATAACGATAACGTTACTCGTGTATCGCGTTACTTTTAACGTTAGCAATAGAACGTATTTCCCGTCTAACGTACAGGGTAGACTATATTTTAGTATGCTTGACCTATGTCGGTCAATAGCACGTAAGCATGATGACGTAGACGTTGTACGCTCCACCACACTTTAATTAATATGCTTGACTTATTTCGGTCAATAGTAGTTAAGTGTGATAAAAGGGGCGTTGTACCCCCAGTTACACCCTAATTAAATTATAGATAATGATTAAGGTTTTTAATAAGTGAGACAAGTGATGTGCTCGCTATTACTTATGTTCGGTGGGGATACTTTGCACGATGACCATATGTGCATAAAGTTGTAAAGGTAATCCTTAAACTTTATATACCCAACCAAGTAAATTTCCTAGCATTTAATACAATTCGCATATAGTTAGTACACACAGTTTGCTTACAGTTACGGTTATCAGCTCCCAACACGTGATATAGAGACACCCAATGACATACAGCTCTGACTCTCCATATCCGCGGGCGCACAAGTTGCTGTGTGCTCAGTGCAATTCCGCGATCAAACGGTCTGTGCCAACGTATTTTCCGCTGCCAACCGACAGCGTCGTAGATTGATTCCGGGGCTGGACTTCAGTTAAGTAGTGTTAATTCAGCATGGAACCACGGTACTATAGTTTTTAATTTTTAATGTTGACTGTGCCTTACTCTGGCATGTTATAGCAATTTTCTGCTTCAGAAGAAGGTTAGATTATTCTAGCTAAAACCTGGGTGAAGACCAGAAAATTTTCGCAACTATGTGGATTTTTCAATATATCACGCAAAATCCTTTGTAGTCATTTGTTTTTAAAAGTGCATGAAACAGCAAGGAATTTGTGCCTTCAGCACATTTAGAATCAAAGGTTAATGTAATGTTACGAACCTCACTGCGTTTAATCGTATTTCCTGCAATATTATTCTACGTATTGTGAAATGACATGTTTTCAGGAACTTAACTACCTATTCGTGTGGTAACCAATTCTGAGGTTTCTCCCCTCGTCCAGCCATCTCAAAGTGATAAGTCCTTAGTCAATTCGGTTCCAATCCGCGCTAATGCCCATCAAATTATTAACTCTTTTCCAAACTTTACCGTGTGTTATCTGAGCGAAATTATCAATAACATTTCGCCATTACACCCCTAGGCCCCTGTCCTGAGGTCCAGTTCCGTATGGTTAGGAGTAATAGCAGTTATTTCATGGTGGAGCGTCGCATATCCTTTTTCCAGGACAGGATTCGTCACATTTAGCCAATTTAGTTGTATCTGATTGCCAAGTGACGACCGTAGGAGAAAGGGACGTGAATCTTAGTTTCCTGAAATTTGCAACGAAATTGAATGCATTTTATTCGATTAACTGAATCAGAACAGTACTTAAAGATGGACGACAAGCAAAGGTTATTAGCGCTATAGACTACACAGAAAAATATGATAGACTTCCCAACAGCAGTGGTGTAGAAGATAGAACAAGTGAACCAGAGATATACAATATTTAAGAATAACGCATTATTTGCTTGCAAGGATCCAAATTTTTGAGAGGTAGAAGATGATCTACTAGTTACAGAGAAGGTAAATTACGTAATCATAAAGCAGCACGTAGTACATAGCGACCAAAGCTACTCTGAAGGAACAACTGCATATCCAATACAGGAAGTAAAGATAAAAATGGCATAGGGTCGTTGAAAGACTAAACTGATGGAGTTATTGGGTCACTAAGTAGGAGAAGTGAATGGAAAGGTAGAAACAATAAGTGAAAATATAGATACAGTAAAGAAAAATTTGGAACCATCATAAAAAACATTAAAACACAGAACATGTGAGTCCAAAGAACATGTGACTTCAGTTGAAAATAATACAAAGCAGGTAAAAAGTGAAGTTGAAAAGATGAAAGGAAGGCATAAGTTAACTAAACATATAAAGGCTGAACTATAGGAATTTGTGTTTTGATTAAGAACTAAAATTATCCAAGGGCAATCAAGCACCGAAACTGAAATGAAAGAAGTAGCAGATGCTGTAGACAACGAACTGACTAAGACTGCAGCTGTAGTAAAAATTGATGTAAATGATACGAATGAAATGTTAGCTACACATGTACATCAACAAATTTTAGAACTAATAGTAAATGAGATAGAAGAATTGATAACAGTTACTTCTGAAATCGCTCAAAGTGTTGAAGGTTTGGAAAACTTGAATATGTTAGCTACTGTGTACTTATTTGGAGGGGCATGCCATAACAAAACAGTTCGTGAGCTAGAAAAATTGGTATAATACCTCTAGTAACATTTGTGCAAACCCATAGGAAATTTATTCGCAAAGAACTTCCTGAGAAAGACAGAGTAATGATTGCAGAAACCAAATTCAGTGGGGATGCTACGAATTGGGGAAGTAGAGCCACAGATGACTGTGAGACATTAGAGGAATTTTAGGTAAATTTGAAGTGGGCGTTTGGTCCCCAGGTAAATAAAGTGAAATTTATCAGTATTTCTATTGAGCTCCATTTAATCCAAGAGATAATAAGACTATGAGAGTGTATTGAGAGAACTTATGTAGGAAAGTTGAACATGAAAACGATCTTATGATTAAAGAACACTTATTGCATGTGTTACTTAGAAAAGTGTCATTGAATATACAATGTTACATTAGTGTGGGAAATTATATAATAAGAAAGTTGTCTTTATTACAGTAGATGAACTTGATGTGTGGAGTAGAGCTAATGAAAATCGGTTCAACAAGAATAACCAGTACAGAAGAATTATAGTTATAACAATAATAATAAGTTTATAAATGACAATAACCAAGAATGTGGAGTGAGATCAATGAGAATCAATAGAGGTAGGAGAGGCAGAAAAGCTTATGGAAGCAGTAGCAATCACAATGGGAAACCTCAACACCAGTCAGAGAACAAGGGTCCACCAAAGTAAAGGGCTGAGCTGGAGCAGAAAACAGGGGTAGACCCCAACAACAGTATCAAGAGAACCAACAGTATCACCAGAATAATAATTTTAATAACAATGGGCAGTACAATAGGCAGAGAGTGAAATGTCGTAATAGAAATAGTAGTAGTTAATAGTGTGCTTGGTGTGAGATAGATATAAATTTTGTAGAGGAAAGGAGCTGGAGAGGTACTATAAGTTCAGAAAAGCATATCCAGTAGATGAAGTTGATATCTCGCCATTTTATGAGTCAGTGGAACAGAGTAACCTTACCAATAATAAAGATGGAATGCCCAAGGAGAACAAGGTTGAGACTATCAAATCTGTAGGGAGAGCAACTGATAGTAACACAGGAAAAGAAATAGGAGAGTTATTTATAGAAAGTAATTGCCATGAAAATACAAATAAAAAGTAAGCATATGGTCAGTGGGTGAATGAATGACTTATGTGAATTAGGCACAAGTGTAATTAAGTATAGAAGGAAAACAGGAGATGATGTGCGAAGTACAAATGAAGGAAACGTAGAAAGGGGTAATAATAAATTAGAAAAGCATACTGAGAATTTTCGAGAAGTTATTACTGAGGAGGAAGGATCAATAACTAGTTCCTGAGAGCAAAGTGATGATAATACAACTAGTAGTGGCGAGAGTGGTAAACTGAAATGAGTGTTACTGTTGTTACTATTGACGTGTCTAGTGAGAGTGCTCACAACAGGCAGGAAACGCAAGATGCATCTACTAATGGAGATGATTCAAGTTGGGACCAGGACGATAATGATATGGCGCAAACAGGTAATTAAAGTTTTGGGTCAGAAGGGCTATAACCTACGAAAGAACAGGAGATATTAGAGGATGCCCAGAGATCAGAATTAGGCCAAAGAGAGATTAGATTAGATAGATTATTAATTCCATAGACCCATTAAAGAGGGAATCCTCCTGGGTGTGGAACATGTCAGATAAACACATTACAAAAATGTAATTAGAAAAACTTGAGTTTCATTAATTTTAATGATCATTAGTCAATAAGCAGTAAAATTATGTACATAAATTAAATTTAAACTTCTAATGTTTACAGGTTCAATACTTACATCTACTTTCATTAAATCCATCATTCAGACATTTTCTAGTTTCTTGGCCATTACAACCAAGTATTGTCAAAAATTAAAGTAAATTATTCATTTCAGTGCTCCTCAGTTAAGAGCAGTTAGATTATGTACAAGATTTAAAGTTAAACTTCCAATGTTTACAGACTTGAGACTTACATCTGCTTTCCATACATCCATCATTCACACGTTAGGTAGGGGCTGTTAGCACCAAGTATTGTCAAAAACTTGTTGAAAACTTGTTGAAAACTCATGGATGGAAAAGAAGGAGCACCAAAAATTCTTTTAAATTACGTTTAAATTGTACCTTGCCTGAAACTAAACTCTTAATGGTTGCTGGTAACTTATTGAAAATTCGTGTTGCTGAATACTGGACTCCTTTCTGGACAAAAGTAAGTGATTTTAAATCTTTATGTACATTGTTCTTATTCCTAGTATTGATACTGTGTACTAAGTGGCTAGTTGGGAAAAGAGATATATTATTTACAAGAAACTTCATTAAGGAATAAATACACTGAGAAGCTGTGGTTAATGTACTAAATTCTTTGCATAGGTTTCGACATGATGTTCTTGGATTTACACTACTCATTATTCTTATTATACACTTCTGTACTACAAAAATGTTTTCTCTGTTTGTGGAGTTACCCCAAAATATGATACCATATGACATAATGGAGTGAAAATAAGTAAAATATGCAGGTTTTTTATATTTATATCTCCTATGTCTGAAATCATTCGCATTGCAAACACAGACGTGTTTAGGCGCCTTAGCAAATCGTTAGTATGTTGCTCCCAACTTAATTTATTGTTAAGTTGTAATCACAAGAATTTTACACTCTCAACTTCTCCTATTTCCATGTCATCATATTTTATACACACACCAGAAGGAAATCTCTTTGAAGTTCTGAACTGCATATAGTGGGTCTTTCCAAAGTTTAATGACAGCGAATTGGCTATGAACAACTAATTACTGTCAGTAAAAATTTGATTTGCTGCCCTTTCTAAACTTATTTTGATTTAGTATTTATTCCAATGTTTGTATCATTTGCAAATAAGACAAACTTGGCATCTGGTAATGTAACAGACGACAGGTCATTAATATACACAAGGAACAATAGTGTACCTAGTATGGAACCTTGGGGAACACCACATGTAATTTCTTCCCAGTCAGATCATGTCTGATTGCCTACTGGTGAACTGTTACGTAATGACACCCTTTGTTTTCTATTAGTAAGATACGAGTGAAACCACTTTGCAACACTACCAGTGACGCCATAATATTTTAATTTACTTAAAAGAATGCTGTGATTCACACCATCAAACGCCTCTGACAGGTCACAGAATATACCAGTTGCCTCTAATTTGTTGTCCAATGAATTAAGGACATTTTTGCTGTAAGTGTAAATAGCTTTCACAATACCAGAAGCCTTAAGAAACCCAAACTGTGAATTTGAGAATATGTTACTTTCACTAAGGTGCTTAAGTACACACTTGAACATAACCTTTTCAAAGCTTTTTGAAAAAGCTGGCAAAAGTGAGATCGGTCAGTAATTTGATGGCATTTCTTTTTCCCCTTTCATGTGGAGAGGTATAACTTCAGCATATTTAAGCCAGTCCGGGAATGTTTCGGTGACAAGTGATAGATTACACAAATAACTTAAGATATGACTAAGCTCCCACGAACACACTTTTATTAACTTTGTTGATATGTCATCATAACCACTAGAATGCTTTGATGTCAAGGATTTGTGATTGATTCTATTTCTTTGGGTGAAGTAAGTGTCAATTTCATTTTACTGTGATTGCTTGTGTGCACTGGTCTCAGATATTCCATTGCATTATATACTGAACCTGACAACACAATGCTATCAGTAACAGAGATAAAATACTAGTTTAAATGGTTTGCAGCCAAGGTTTCATTTATTTTTAGAGCTATTTGTTCCTCCAAATTTCTGGTCCTACATGTCTTTGACTTGACTATATCCCATATTGCTTTTATTTTATTGCTGGATGTATTTATCTTCTTCTCATAATGCAGGTGTTTAGATTTCTGAATAACCGTCTTCAATATTTGGCAGTAATTTTTTTAATGAGCTATAATACTAGTATCAAAGGTGTCCCTACGTATCAGATAGAGTTTCCTTCTTGTCTCACATGATATTTTTATCCCTTTTGTGATCCATGGTTTTTATTAGACTTCAGTTTGAGTTACCTTCTGGGGAAAACAATTTTCTGATATTGTGCTAACTGTATTAATGAATGTTTTGTATTTTCCATTTGTGTCTTGGATGCTTTAGGCATCAATCCAATTGATTTCTTTGAGCAATCTCCTAAATTTCTCAGTTTTTGACTGTTTTATTGGCCTTCTGTACTCAGTTCTGATAGATGTTTTACCCTGACAATTTTCAAAATTTAATGTTGGGTGTTGCATGGCATGGTCAGATAGCCCATTTACTACTGGTTTTGTAATGTGGCTTAGTTGCCTAAAATTGTCTAGAAATATATTATAAATGGCTGTCTTAGAACATTTGTATACCCTAGTTGGGAAATTGACAGTAGAAATTAAATTTAACGACAATGTAACTGACTTCAGTAACTGTTCACTGACAGTGTTTTTCAGTACATGCCAGCAAACGCTAGTTCTTGGTTTTTTAGTTTTAGATGAGATAATATATCTTCAAGACCGTTTATGAACAGGTTGAAATTTCCTGAAGAGGTTCTGTATATGGATAATAATATAAAGGACCATTATGAAATTTTATCTCTGTTGCACATGCTTCTAAGTGTTGCTCTAATAAAAATTTATTAATGTCAATATTCTTAAATTTAAAACAGTTTTCAACAAATGTGGCAACTCCTCCTTTCTCCATCTGTTATCTACAGAAGTAGGAGGCTAACTTAAATTCTGTAGGGTTGAACGTATCTAAACCAGTGGTCACATGATGTTCAGAGAGGCAGATTATATCAACTGGGTTCAATGGCTCTAATTCATCAATGCACATAAGTAGTTCATTAATTTCTCTTCTAAGCCCTCCAATATTTTGATGCACTAAAGATAGTTGGCACTTCATATTTACCGAGAAGCAATCGGGTGGAAATAAAATTTCTGCTGTTTGCTGTACATTTTTAACCAATAGTTGTGTTCGCTGATTCAATGTGCCATGATTTTGCTGTTTGATTTCTCTCTCAAACAGAAGGTTTGTTTCAATCTTTACTTCTCTCAGAACTTGACTTCGTTCTGTCCCACCTATCGTAAAAAAGGTGCTGCTCCAACACCTATGACCACTGGTATATTACCACTCATGGCAGTGCATCGCCCCTTACATTTCCTGCTCTTAGTGCAGCCACTTTACCCTTCCCTTTCCTGTTGAGAAGTAGGCCATGTCTAGTATAATCCTACGTAGTGAGAGAATCAACAGGAACCAGACCAATATGTGACCCCGCACCTGACCCAATCAGCCATTCCAATTCAAAATTAACTCTTCCGACAGAAGAGTCTAAATGAGGTCGGTCATGGCGTTTCAGAACAGACACAAACTCAACACCGGTATGTCTCGTTGATGATGCAATCTTTGCCAGGTCACACTCTATATTGTACCCAGGATCTTTGTCAATACTATTGCCAGGCCCACCCAGAATAACCACGGTGTCTTCTTTGGTAAAAATATTTACAGAGTGAACCTCAATCCTCTGTCACCTGACCCAGACGATCACTTGGTTTAAAAAAAATTGTGACCTGGTATTCTGATCCTAACTGGTCCTGCAAAAGTTGGCCTACACCTCTGGCATGTGAACTACATAACAACAAAAGTTTCTTTCTCTTTGCTGACTTCCCTACATTCTTATTCAATTTTCTGCTGAAAGTTCGCTGTGCCCTCTCTACACCTACCTCTGTCTGAGGCTCATCAGCTTCTAACTGAAGAAAAAGGTCAAACGTATTCTTCAGATTCACCACAAAGCTGTCTGACAAAGTTCTAGGTCTGTTACTCCTGTTACCGGTTACCACTTCCCACCTCTCTTTACCCTTCTCCCTCTTTAACCTGTTCATATCTCCCCTAGCCTGCTCTAACTGTGCCTGAAGGGCAGCAATTTTCCCCTCCTGTTCCACTATTTTCCTATCTCTTACTGCATATCTTACAGAACCACTAATGAGTCTGATTCACTTCCCCATTTCCCACGCCGCTACAGTCACCCAAATGGAAAAAACTACTGCACCCATCACACCAAACCCTGGAGCTAACAATTCTATGGCACGTCAAGCACTTTTCACTCATAGTAAAAATCTTACTTTAGCAAGAATAAGTCAAATTAAATTACAGAAAAACAAGAAAACACGTTTACGAAAGATTAGGCCTAGTCTCAATCGTATGTAAACAAACTTACTTTAGTGACAATAAGTTAGATTACCGAAAAGAAGAAGAAAAACGCGTTTACAAAAATTAGGCCTAGTCGCAATTGTATGTAAACAAAGCTACTTCCGTACAAAGTTTCCAGACACCGGAATTTAAAATCTACGCTGTGTTTCGCAAAATAAGAGTTAAACAATAAAGGGATACGCTTTTCTTAACTTGGTGGAACATAACAGAACCATTAATGAGATTCTATAACTTTTACTGCGCTCAAATGTATGCAAAAATACGATCGTAACCCTACTTTATGTTCCTTCCGCGTTTTCAAGAATAATACGCAAAGAGAAGTGAAACTTTAATAGTAAGCTTGCAAAACACACTAATACACGTATTAAACTAGTTTCCTGAACGAAACAGAGTTTTATTACACTCTAAATCACTTATCTGTACGGCAGCACAAAACTCACGCGTCTCTCCTGGTGCAAGGCTACCAACTCAACTGTTGAGAGGATCCCATGAATGTTGAACGAGAAACGTAGCTTTTTCTAAGTCTAATAATGAGAGTCAAGAGGATGAAGACACGGTAGGTGACAATGAAGTTTCATCGTTGAGTTGATTCGATGCAGGAGAGACAAACAAGAAATACTCCAGAAAGAATTTGTCTCAGAAAGGAAGGAAGGACCCCCAGATTAGAGTAACAAGCTGGTCCAAGGTATGTTTGCAGTTTGGAGTACAGAAGTTGTTGAACAGGATCTTCTAAGAGAAGAGGAAGATGGATTCTCAATTAGGTTAGTTCAACCTTTAATTATAGTACAGTTATATCGTATGGGTCAACATGCATTACTATATACTGGTAGTGAAATAAAAATGTATTTCTGAATCTTTGTGGAAACACGTAAGTAGTGAACCTGAAACTCAGAAATGTCTGTATCTGGACGTAAGATAATGTATGCCACAGGAAAATTAAGTACACCTGTGAGGAAACAAGGGCTTTTGTCTTTTAAAATTGGGAACTGTATGATGGAAAGTGTGTTTTTCGTAGTTCCTAATTTAAGTTCAAATATTTAATAGACTCAGACTTGATGATAGAAAACCAATTAATTATTGAATGCAATGAAAGACTAATGATATTTAAGTAATTAGGTGTGGAAAACCAAGTCAATTTTGTAGGACATGTGATGGATGAGAAAGGAAAACTAACTAAAAGACAGATAGAAGATCTCATGTTGGTCAAATTCCAAGAGAAATCTAAAGAAATTACTTCAGAAATTTGTAAGTCATTTCATATATATGTAGATCCAAGGTCGCTGACATACCACACCCCAATGTATATTACTAATTATTTTCCAAATCAAAGAAAAAAATATAGAGTATGTAGCACAGTACATTAAAAAGTCTATAAAAAGAGGATGCATTAATTAAATGGTGGAAGATTAATACAGTGAAATGAGGCTTATAACCTTGGCAGGATCGTGGTAGGTGCGAAACATCGTCAACCCCAAAAAACAGTTTTTCCATTAACAAAAGCACGGACGAAAGCTCATCAAATGCTACTACCCCAGGCGGTAGAAGATCCACCGTCGTCTTGGGCGACGCATGCAGGTCTTCAGAGTCTGGGGAGCCTGCACCAACAGGTTTGGAGGTATCGGAGACTCCTGCAAAGATTAAGCCAAAATTACTTTGCCACATTTAATGCCGACTCACTTCTGAAGGCTGCTAAACTAAAAAAAACTTACACATACGCTGCAGCAACATAAGATACTAATTGCAGCGATTCAGAAAACAAGATTCACAGCTGAACACACCTTTGAGTCACAGGGCTACAGAACATTTAAAGGTAAAAGTGGCAAACGTGTTCTAAAAGCTATTCCTCGTCTTGGCACGGGATTTATAGTCAACAAGAAAACTCTAGATTCTATCATATACTTTAGCTCACCAAATAGCCGAGTATCTACTATTTCTTTCTGAAACACAAAGTTTACAGCATTGTGAGTGTTCATGCACCTACCAACGAGGCAAACAAGTAAGATCCCAAGGGAACAGACGAATTTTGGGATGAACTAGAGGACCTCCTATCCAAGATCTCAAACAAACACATCATCATCCTGGTTGGAGATGTCTATGCGCAATTTGGCAAGGAGAGCAAATTCCATGACATTGTTGGAAATTACCCAGCACATAAAAGGACCAAGGAGAGAGACTGGTGGAATTGTGTAAAGCTTTTAACCTAGTCATGAAATCAACAACATTCAAACAGTTGCGAAGAAAACAGAAAACCTGGTCAGGCCCAAATCGGAATTTTGGAGAACGTCAAATTGATCACGTTACCATCATCCGAAAAACACAACGAGAGATCCTGAATGTTAAAGTTCTGAGAATGCCAATCTGGATTCAGATGACTATCTTTCAAAGATTAAAATGAAGCCAATTTCAAGAAATTCCAGAAAAATACAAACAAGGTAGATAGATAGATCTGACACGGAAAAGCTAATGTCCAATCGAGAATTCACTCGTAAACTTGAATCCTTAGTTCCAGTGCTGGGAAGAATTGCAACAAGCCCTGGTCAGAACAGCAAAGGAAACTCTTCCGCGTAAGAAACCGAAGAAGCATGCTTGGTGGCACAGTGATTGTGAGGCAGCAGTGAAGCAAAGACAGCAGGCGTGGCAGAGATGGAATGCCAAGAAAAATGAAGCTAACCAAACTAACTTCTTGGATACTAGAAAACACGCCGCAAAGGTGATACGGGGAGTGGGGGATGCATTTGAGAAAATGCAGTTGGCGCAAATTGAGCAAGACTTCCAGAAGACAAATACAGGAAACTCCAACAGATATTTCTAGGCCAATCTCACCAAATACAATCCTCCAAGCCTAAACTTTAAATCTCTAACCGGGAGCTAGTTCACAATTACTTTACAGCTCTTCTCAATTGTTAACCTCCAGACTCCACATTTCCCTTTACCGACTATGTAAAAGTACACCCAAATTCATCACCACTCACGAAAGAGGAAATCAAGCTAATTATTCACTCGCTTAAAATCAACAAAGCACCACGGCAAATTCTGTAATTGCTTAGCTTTGGAAGTATTCAGGGGATAAAGCAGTAGATAAACTAACAGAAACTATCAGCCAGATTAGGGAAACTGGAAGACTCCCATATGGCTGGAATTTCGCTCTAATTCATCCTCTTTGTAAGAAAGTTGATAGAACAGATGTAAATAACTATCGTGGTTTCTCTCTCATACCAACAACCTATAAGATTCTGTCGAAAGCTCAGCAAATTAGGACAGAAGAACAGCTAGACCCACAGCTGGGAGAATATAAAGGTGGTTTCAGGAAGGGGCGATCATGCGTCGAACAGATAATGAACCTCAAATCCATCCTTTCAAACCTGAAGCTCAGGAATAAGAATTTTGTTCTGACATTTGTGGATTTCAAAAAGGCATACCACTCGATTGGTCGTAAAACCCTGATCAGAATTCTAAAACAACTTGGCCTAGACAAGAAGATCAAAACTATAATCCGGCAAACAATAACCAACACAACCTCAAAAGTGAAATTTAGAGGAGAAACTTTAGAAGCTTTTGAAGCAATGACTGGAGTGAAGCAAAGAGATGGGCTCTCACCTCTAATCTTCAACTGTGTCGCCGCACGATGTAGCCGCGCGGTCTGGGGCACGTTGTCACGGTCCGTGCGGCTGCCCCCGTCGGGAGTTCGAGTCCTCTCTCGGGCATGGGTGTGTGAGTCGTCCTTAGCATAAGTCAGTTTAAGTTAGGTTAAGAAGTGTGTAATCTTAGGGACCGATGACCTCAGCATTTTGGTCGTATAAGACGTTACCACTAATTTCCAAATTTCCAACTGTGCCCTCAAAAAGGTGATTCGTCAGTGGCGCAAAGAACTGGAAAACCCAGAAATTAAAAACGGTGTCAGGTTGGGTTACGAGAAATAAAATCTTCAAATCGATTGTCTCGCTTTTACAGATGATCTTGCAGTTTTATCTGATTCCGTGGAAACAGCTGAGAGACAGATTAATGAGGTTAACGTACAAGTACAAGAGACTAGCCTCCAAATATAATTTGAGAAAACCGAGTTTATAATGAACATATATTTACCACGAAGGGAGCTTGTAGTGGGTCAAGGCAAAATTAAGCGAGTTGAAAAGGTTATATATCTCGGAGAATGGATAACAGCCACCTTTTTAGAGAATGAAGCGTCCTTATCACACGTGAATACAATGAAAATGGCATTCCATTTAACCAAAAAATCTACAACAAAATATCAACATCGTTCAATGCAAAGCTCAGGCATTACTGCAGTGTTATCCGTCCGGAGGTCTTGGACGATTCTGAATGCCTAGTAATGAAAAGAAGAGGTCTAATCGAAAACTAGCGGCCAAGGAAAGGAATATTTTGTGAAACATGTTAGGTCCCATGAAACATAATGGGGAATACAGAAGACGTCATAATCATGCACTGTATTCCCACATAGAGAAGATAACCGATACCATCCCGAAAAGAAGGATTATGTTTATGACCTTGACATATGACCCGAATGGGCCCTGGAAGACTCACCAATCGTATGATCACCTACTTTCGGGAGAAGAAAAGAAAATGGTCCTAGTCTACAGAGGTGGAGAAAGATATTAAAGAAGTGGAGATCACCCATGATGACATCTTGGAGCGTGTCCCACTCAAGGAGAAACTTATGGCGTGGCAGGATTTCCCAGAAAAGCGAAAACTAAAAATAGGAACGGCTTGGACCCAGGAGAGGAAGGAGCAACACCAAGAACGAATGCGGGAGCACTGGGCAAACATCAGAACACGTAAAGCAAGACAGTGGAAATAACGTGGTCCAAACATGGCCTATACAAAATGAATGAATGAAATCTATCAAAAATTCA
The DNA here is from genome assembly GCF_023864275.1 of Schistocerca cancellata. Lineage (NCBI taxonomy): Eukaryota > Metazoa > Arthropoda > Insecta > Orthoptera > Acrididae > Schistocerca > Schistocerca cancellata. The sequence goes on from NC_064631.1 coordinate 127,289,440, forward strand.
TGGAGAGTTGTTGCTTGGAACACCAGTAAGTACTGTGATAGTATAAGATAGATTTGGCATTGTGGTGGTATTTGTAGATAAAAAATGTATTGTAATTATTTTTGAAATAGGATTATTGAAGTAACTTCTAATTGTTAATGGGGTGGGAGAGCGGTTTGAAGTAAACCAACTTAAAAAATTGTCTTGTGGTTCATATGCTTGATGTAAAGGAATTATGAACATTTTTTTCCAGAATGAGATTTTCACTCTGCAGCGGAGTGTGCGCTGATATGAAACTTCCTGGCAGATTAAAACTGTATGCCCGACCGAGACTCGAACTCGGGACCTTTGCCTTTTGCGGGCAAGTGCTCTACCATCTGAGCTACCGAAGCACGACTCACGCCCGGGCGTAAGTCGTGCTTCGGTAGCTCAGATGGTAGAGAACTTGCCCGCGAAAGGCAAAGGTCCCGAATTCGAGTCCCAGTCGGGCACATAGTTTTAATTTGCCAGGAAGTTTCAACATTTTTTTACTGTTAACCATGATGAAAGTATTACACTATGTACACTCTGTTACAGAAATATAATGTAACTATTATACGAGTTAAGATGGTGTTTCATCTCGTGTATCTTTCAGTAACCCGTAAAGAAGTAGTGGGGCATATGTAATATGACAGTGTCATTTTAGAGTAATTCTCTAAATATAGAGGAAGTGAAATGTTGAGTAGTGGTAACTCGTTCAGAGCTGCACACGCAAGGAGGGGAGAAGTGTATGCTTCTGAAAATTACCCGTGTGAACATGAGTCACACTAGAACAAGCTGGTGGCAGCTGGTACACGAAACCATAGAGCGACAAACCGCCTGCTGAGTGATGCCAGCTAGTGGCTAAATATTGAAACTAATAAACTATTTCATACGTTAATTATGTATAAATAGATTCTTGTAATAATGTTTGAATATGTGGAAAGAGTATCAATAGTTATTATTAAATTAACTAACTAATTAAAGGTATTCAGATGATTTGGCTTATCGTAGAGAGAGTGTATTATACGTGGAACCCCCATCAATTAGAGAACTTGAAACGATGGCGCGCAGTATTCTGGCGCAAAGTATCAGACGTTAGAGTGATTTTTTTCACAGAAGCAGTAGGTACCACGTGCTGTCAGGCTGCGCTGCTAACAAGCGAACTTCTGTGAGCTAAAACTGCTGTGCCTCGGTTAACGTGTTTATCATTGAACTTTGTGGAAGCTTTACAGCTGAGACATCTTCTTTCGTCTAAGTTCTCCAGAAGACTTCAATCGTAGGTAATCCTTGGAGAAATCGTCCCTTACGTTTTATTCTGGACCTGTTAGCAACGCGGTGAGTCGCTCGCTTCTAAGGACATGTACACACGTCACTAGACGTGAGTCAGAAGAGGCAATTTGTTTCGGAAATTATTGTAGCTTCTGAGGCTAACCTGTCGAAGAAGGCCTCGTCTCCTACAGTTCGTCCCATGATACTCTCCATCCAGCAGTTCACGTCACATCTGTAACTGTTGTTGGACGGCAGACTAGTAATTCAACATACGTTGAATGCAATAAGCACACGCAAAGGGAGGATGTAAACGCTTGCAATCGATTTCTGTGTGTCAAAAAACTTACTGCCTTTGTACAAGATATCTGTGGGTCACAAATTTATCGTGTTAATTAGGAACAAATCTCGGAAAGAGACATTGTGAGACTCACAGCAAATGTATAAGTAAAAGAATCCCTCATCATTTGAAGCGTCATCGGCGTGTCCGCCGACATTAAAACGCCCACTCAGTTAACTGCTACTTTTCACACGAACTCTAAAATTTTAAGGAAGGCATGTAGGAGGAAAAATCATACCAGACCACTTTGTGTTCTTTACGACAATTACGTAGAACCATCCGTCACGAGACTACAAAAGATTTGCTCATATTCATCATCGTACAGACGAGATGAAGTTAAAAATTCCTTAATTTTTCCGAATGTTTGTCTCTACAAATTTGCGACATGTAAGAGAAATGAAAAAGCATCTGTCACTAATAACGTAGGCCACTCTGCCATCGTGCCTAGCAAACTTAAATCATCATGATAGAGATCACAACTAATGTTTCCTCCAAGCTGTACAAATACGGGTAATAGGTACTGTCTGTTTAACTGAATTAATGGCATGTGTGTTAGACGGCAGCGGACAAACAAGCTCCAGCAGAACGTCACTGACAGACAACTAGCAGCCAGAAATAGTCTGAGCTTCTCGATTCCTTTGAAAGAACCATTGCTACTGATAATCTGAGCATACTTAATAACTGACTGTAAAATCAATTTCCACTAATTCTACTACGTAAAAATAATCAGACCGATGTTTCATCATCTTGGCTCACACCTCTAACAGTAGAAGCAGAAATGACCAGTGTAGTCATGGCCTAAAAACGTCGGCTTTACCCAGCCTCAGTTATTTTACGATGGGATGCGGCACCATAGGGAGAATACCTCCATGTTAACTGACTCTGGCTGACGAAGAATATGTAATGTTAATGTCAGTAGTCCAGCCATCCTGATTTAGGTTTTCCGTGATTTCCCTAAATCGCTCCAGGCAAATGCCGGGATGGTTCCTTTGAAAGGGCACGGCCGACTTCCTTCCCCGTCCTTCGCTAATCCGATGAGACCGATGACCTCGCAGTTTGGTCTCTTCCCCCAAAACAACCAACCAACCAATAATGTCAGTATATCACCAACAACTGTTTAGTGTTGTTATTCTTGTGTAAGTCATCCATTATTTTACTAAATGTTCTATTCCAGTACCTCTTTCAATATTGTCTCTACAACTTGAGTTCTTGACCGTGATTTCTCTGCCAATTTGTTTCATTTGAACAGTATCGCATGATGAGAATAAAACAGCAAGCCCGTATTATTATGAAACGACGTACCTTCGTCTTTCTAAATGACTATGCAGCACGTAGCTATGTTGTCATCACATTTTTTGACAAACGTTTATCAGCGGGCACAGCTTGTTACATGTGTATCTGACATAAGGATGTAGTTAATAATAAACTTAGGATTAAAATTTCAGAATTATAGAACTGAAATAGAGATGTGTAGACAAGTTAGATTAAAATGCAGTAAGAAATATCTGAATGTTAATTCATTCACATTTATTTCGACATTTTTGAATTAGTTTATTATTTTTTGTTCAGATCACTTGATGATCTTGTCATCATAAGGAAAATCGTTGAAGTTATTAATGTTTAGCATTATAATGCGAATGCATTAGCTCTGAGATCTTGTTACCAAGCGTAGGGGAGGTAACTTCCTTTGCTGTGGTTTGAGAAGTGTGAGGTACATACACGTAAAATTTAGTAACATTTTAGCCTATTTGAAAGAGTTACGTAACACTTGACACACATAACAAGCTGAACAGTCGGGTTTAAAGATTAGTCTAAAATACCGGAATTTCTCAGACTACTGCGACCTTGGCCTGACTACGAATCTATCCGATATGAATCAGTTTGCGGGAAAACCATGCAAGGAGCAAAGTTAGGCGGGTGGAGCAATAATTCTATTCCACATAGAACGAGAAAAAATATTTTACCGACAAATGGGCTTTTAGTTTTTAGTTGCATGTGACGTAGGATATGTGTATCTTGGCTGGCGATAGAGGAAACTGTACAAGTGCGGGATAACCTGACAAATGCCATAAACCATGAATACAGAGAACTATGAATTTATTACAGAGAGAAAATAAATTACAACATTTCACATTCAGAATAATACAAATAATGGCATTACAAAAGTGCCACCTCTAATATGAACAACAGTGTAACATATGCTAACGCTGGAAAGTCAGCTGCGGAACTCCGGTTTATTTATTTAGCTTATGGCATGTAACACATCATATAAAAAAACAGACATAAAAATCATAAGACACAGAAATAAAGAGTAGTCACAGTGTATAACATATAGTTGTAGATATAAAAGTATTTAAAATAGTGTATATAACAAACAAAAGTTCACAAACAAACATCCAGATTTGTGACAAAGTCTATTGCACTTTCAGTCGCGGTCAGAAACTCATTGGGGTCTCCTGCAAAACGTCTCAGAGGGCAATCTTCCACGATGTGACGAATCGTCTGCCGGTCCGCACCGCAGTCACATCTCGGGGAGGTGATTTTAAACCCACCTGTGGAGGCTGTCTACACATCTGCCGTTATTTGTCCGAATTCGACTCAAGGTCGTCCAAGTTTTCCTTGGCAAATTGAATCCTGGTAGTTGGACATTGATACATGGCATATTCTGCAGGTTTTGGGGCACAGATTCTCTCCACCGCGTTTTCCAGAGGTTGCCATAATCCGGGTTGAGAGGATGCGTATTTTTTTTTTTTGCCTTTTTTAAAGAGGAGTGTCTGGAGCGCAATCTGTTCATCTCCAGGGCGGGAACATCCTTATGGATTGGCAGTTTCTCGTTGTTCAGCACTTTTCCATACTCGCGTAAGAGAGCGTTCTCTCTGCGCAGGTCCGGTGGGAGAATGTTGCTCAGTATAGGTAGCCAGTGTAAAGGCGTTGGCTTTATTGTTCCTCATATCATCCTCATTGTGTAGTTTAGTTGAGCATCGATCAAGCCTGTGTGTTTACTGTTTAGCCATACCGGTGCGGCATATTCTGCTGTTGTGTAGATAAGTCCCAGAGCCGAAGATCTCAGTACAGCCGCGGAAGAGCCCCACGTAGTCCCACATAGCTTCTGTATGATATTATTTCGAGTTTTAAGTTTTGCGGCTGTATTACGTAGGTGTTCCTTGAATGTTAGGGTTCTATCAAAGGTGACGCCTAGATACAGTACCTGGGGTAATTATTATGGTTTAGCAACCTGTTTTCGAAATGAACTTTGAGCTTTCTTTTTGCTTGGGCATTGTCGAGGTGAAAGCATGTCACCTCCGTTTTTGTCGCGTTTGGCCGTAATCTCCACCTTCGGAAGTAATCTCCCAGCTTTGTTAGATCCGCAGTTAATGTGTTTTCCGTTGCCTCCATTGATCTGCCTCTTGCAGCTATTGCCCAGTCGTCGGCATATCCGAATTTTTGAGAAGTGGTTTCAGGTAAGTCAGATATGTAGAGGTTAAACATCAATGGCGCCAGAACGGAGCCTTGTGGTAAACCATTGTTGAGCTTCATTTGGTCACTTTTTAAGTCGCCCATTATGACTCTGAAACTTCTATCTGTGAGCATGTTATCAATGAGGTTGGCCAGCTTGTTACATGGTATGACCCGCAGCAACTTAAATATCAGGCCTTGTCACCAAACGGTATCATAAGCGGCTGATAGGTCAATAAAGGCTACTGATGTTTTGAGTTTTTTCTGAAAGCTCGCCTCTATGTGAGTTGCTATGGAGAGGATCTGGTCGGTGCAACTGCGGTTGGGTCGAAAACCTGCCTGTTCAGTCGGTACCACTTCAAGAATTTTTCCGCTTATTCTGTTGTAGATGATACGTTCCAGCAGCTTATAGACACAGTTCAGCAGAGCGATAGGGCGGTAGTTTTGGGGCATGTCGTTAGGTTTGCCTGGCTTTAGTATCGCTATAATCTTTGCTCGTTTAAGCTAGTGTGGGATATTACCCGATTCTAAAATATCTGTTAAGAAGTTAGCGAGCCATGTTCTAGTATATTTTCCACAGTGAAGTAGGAATTCCGGGTGGATGCCATCGAAGCCGGGAGCCTTGCCACTTTTGATTTTTGACACGGCTGCTGCAACTTCTTCCGCTGTGATAGGCTGGGAAAATTCGGAGGTAGGCGATGCCCTTCGTTTTAAGGATCTTAATTCACGTTTGACGGTCGTGGTGTGTGTTCTATCCCTTGGTGCTCTTGAGGTTCTAACTATGTGTGCGGCCACATTGTTAGGGGTTATCGGGTGGGTGTCTTTTATTTTACGTTTACTGCCTCCCAGGCTACGAAGTAGGGTCCATGCTTGCCTACTGGATTTAGTGAAATCTAGATTCTCCACGGTGTCCATCCATTTTTCCCGTCGAGCTGCGTCTAAGCTGTGCAACAGTTCGTCCGCGATTTCTTGGTCGTTGGTTTCGATAAATTCCTGGTACAGGTCTTCGCATCTCTCATTCCAGCCTGGGATGTACTCTTTCCGGTGGCCTCTGGGTACATTCCTCTTAGCCGTGGCGATGACTGCTCCCACAAATCTGTCATAATTGTCCCTAGTCGGGGGTATCAAACCTAGACACTTGTCAAGGTTTTCTGCAAAGGTGGCCCAGTCTGCCTTCTGGAAATTCCATCCTGGCCGAGGAAAAGATTTTATGATTTGGATGTTAATTCCGACTTCTATGATACCAGGGCGATGCTGGCTATGTAGGGAATCAGACAGGACTTCACGAGTTGCGGGGAGCGGTTGGTTGTTTTTGTTTTTAGTGACAAAACATAAATCAGGGTTATAATCTCGTCTCCATGCTGCTGATCGAAATGTTCCGCGGTCCTTAGCGTCGAAAATCAGGTGGGTGTTAGTCTCCTCACTCCGGTAGTAGTTGGTGACCCACGAACAGGGTTCTCCAACATTGCTGTGAACTGCGCCATAGTCTTCGCATGTGAAGCCTCCCCAGGACACGATGCCCACCTGTGTGGTACCACTGACGAGTGGGCCTCCCGAGTCCCTGTTGCACACAGACTTGCCTGCTTCACCGGCGCACACCATCCGCTTCGATACGAGCCTACCCATGTGTTCCCGGCAAGTAGAGCGCTCGATAATATTAATGTCCGCCTTCATCAGTGCGGATGCAGAACTTCCACCGGACGCTGTCGTTGCCCAGCCCGTCACAGTGGCGGCTAGGCCCGTCGGAGGATGATATCCGGCGTCTGGAAGGCCCACGGGCTGCACGTCAGAGCCCAGAGGGAATGGCTCAGCGGGCTGTGAAGGTAGACAACACACTTTAGTGGACTTAAACTGTTTGATATTCAGTTTTTAATTAAGTTCATAGTGCTTAACTACTTATTTGAGTCGACCATCTGTTGGCGAGACGACAAGATAGACACTTGTTAATATGTTACTCATTTGAGAGTCCTATTGTAGTACAAGTGCATGTAACAACATAATATACAGCAATTACATGGGATAACGTAACCATTCTTGGAGAAAGCACAGGGGTTCGACGAAAATCTAGAGTCATAGTGAAACATTCATGCTTGAACATAAATGCTGATGATAGCCAAGCTTGGACGTTGCGCTGTTTTACTTGGTCACGAACGGCACATATGCGATGTCCTCAATACGGTGCGAGTGTCAGTCGTGTCAGAATGGTGTTCTGTATAGTTGTAAGTACTTTACGTCGAAACTAAATGAATCCTAATGTGGGTATATTGTTGGTGTTCCTGTGGAAGGTATTTCTGAAATCAAGATAGCCAAAGTGTTCGGTGTTTCAAGAAGTACGCTAACGAAGATGTGTTCCGCATACGGGGAAACCGTTAAAACATCATCCCATTACTTACAACGCCGACAATGGAGTGTGTTGATTGATCGTTGGAAACTGTCTTTGAAAAGCAATGCGACGAAAAGCAAGAGGAGGACAACTGCAAGAACATTTGCACAACTAAATGTCGGTTTCGTGGCCTCTGTCCGCAATAAAGCAACAAGAAGGGAGCTCAATATTCTGGGAATTGCAGGGAAAACTGGAATTCTAAAAACACACTTGTGTGATCCAAATGCCTGTAACAGGCAAACTTAGTGCCTGAACAAATTCAACGTGGACTACGGAGCAACAGAAGAAATTGATTTCTTCGGGTGAGTTTTGTTGCAAGCTTTTGCCAACTTCCCGCCGAGTTTACTTTCCAAGAGCGGTACACGGCGGGCGCTGGGTGATGATATGGCCAGGAATAACTTGGTATTTTAGCCTTCATGGCTACTCCGCATGATGCCATTACTGCCGCTGATTATGTGACCATTTTGGCTAATGAACTTCATCCCATGTAAAATGGTTTTCCGCTACGTCAAGTTTGTGTTCCAAGGAAACAAGGCCCCCGATTCCACAGATCACATCGAGCAAGTTTGGATTTGTAAGCATGCGGACAAAATATCGCATCTCTCTGTTGACAACTGTCACCAGATCTTAATATTATTGAGCCTTCATGGGGTACTGGGGATGTTTTCTATCCACCTCTGTCACCTTTACCTGAAAATGCCACTATTTTGCAGGGAAAATGGTAGAAGATTCCCTTGAAAATCACACAGCACCTGTATATATCCATTAGGGGAAGACTAGAAACTGTTTGGAATACTGGTGGATTTCTTACACAGTATTTGGCATGATATGTACGTGGTTTCGGTGTTTCCTAATTACTATCGATCTGCTCAAATTAAATATTGAAAAACCTAAAGAATCCAGTGTACCTTATAACTGGCTTATATTTTTAGTTAAGACAAATTAAGTTGAAAGATAAAATTTTCTAGAATTTCAGTCTGTAAGTCCTTAACATATTGTGAAAGAAATATCTAGAAAACAGAATTGTTTCACACAACTAGTGATGGGGTTGAAAGATACGAATAGTATATTAATAAATTAGAAGAAATTCCTATTTGCTAAAACAGACGAATTCCTTCAATGCTGACCCTGAAGAAGGTCCTCTTCATTCAGACTCAGAGCACAACACTGTTTGGAGATAAAAGGCTAACGATAACCAAATCAGAGAAGTCGTATGTAATATTGTTGGAAACTGAATTTTCTGAGTAGTTCGTGTAGTGCGAAATTAACAGGTAAGGTACTATATATTGACAATTTAGAGAAAGCAGGTGAGGGAGCTATGTATGGAATAGTCTTACCGGAAGAAAGTTCAGTTTGTTAGCGTAAAATGTAGATTTAGTGGTAGAAGTTGCTATGGGCAGAAAAAACATAGCATTGTGTTTTATATAATGGATATAATGGTATACCAATGCAAAAAAAATCAGAAAACGAAAGAAATAGAGTTCTTGACTCTGAAATGGTTTAACGCTGGTATGTACCGGAGTACGCTCCTACAACAATTTTCCTCATCAGTCAGTGTTTTAGAGGCATAGACAGTAAAAGCGTATGAGGTGAAACCATGTAATCGGCTTTTAAAGGTACTTGTCTTACTAGCTAGCGCACTGCGCATTACGCTATACGACCAGGAAGTGTTGAATGTATTTCCTTATTTATTATAAGTTTATATACGTGCCAATTGGGAAAGACGGAAATCTAGGTCAAAACAAGGCAGTATAATGAAATCAGAATAAATATGCAACCAACTTTCAAACGTCTCGTGACAAGATTATCAATTACGACCTTCAAAAAATTTTCAATGTGTTGAGAACGGAGCATAGAATATGCACCATAAAAACATCAAAAGAAATGAAAATATTTCAAATAGTACCTAATAATCCTAATAATATAATACCGCGACGAAGGCTATGTGTATTGATAATCAATCGAAAGAAACGGTGTTAGTTGTTCACTTAAATGGGCTCCTATGTACTGACAATGCTCGTTTCTTTATAAATACCTCAGTGGACAGCAGAAGAGTGACCTCACCTACACCACCGCAATGCCATAGTCGGCAACGGAATACAGTCTGTGTTTGATAGCCTGTGCTACATCGAGCACAGTCCCGCCACTATCTTTGTACGTGCAGCCGGCACGCACGGTCAGCCGGTATGCCGAGATGCCGTCGATGCAGTGGCCAGCCGTCAGCGACCAGTAGGAGCTAATGATAGAAGCTCCGCATCTGTGGGACCCTTCGAATTGGAGAGACAGCTGCCAGGGATACTCCGTTATGGTGGTTTCGGTACCCCCGATTATACGGTCCTGTCTTCTGGTCCATAGCCTGAGAGAATTCGGCGAAGTAAAAGCTGGAGCCAGTAGGCTCAATACGACCCCTAAAAATTTCATTGTCTCTGAAGTATTTATCACAAATGCTGGACATCAGCACGTCTTTATACTTCCAGCACCCGCCTTCGTTGCCCAAATGTTGCCGTCGTTGGCGTGAAGGTTACGTGAACAACTGATCTCAAGGAGAGTACTTACGCCGGTAGGGACTTCAAGAGAATGACAAGGCTACTAACGTGTTCAGTGAGAAGGCTGATGTCTTGCATCACAATTATCACTATCGCCTCTTCTGGATAACACGAACTGGGATGTGGAGTCGTATGTTCTGAGACAGGTGACTGATAATGGAAACGTAAGCACTGTTTCTATTTGTTTGCGATCTAGACAAAATAGTCTGGTTTTGTTCCTCAGACTGGAATCGCAGACTTTTATAAACAACTTCAGAAAAATCTCACGCATGTGTCGATAGCCAAGCTTTATCCTCTTGTTTTATACATTATGTCTAAAATTTCGTGGACTGTCTTGAAAGTAATCAACTGGCATGCGTAAAACAGTTCAATGTACGTCATTGTTTGAAACTATTATTAGAATATGTAGTCTTACATAAACAGTAACAATAATGCCATGTATAATATTTCACTATAGAAATAAATAGCAGAAACGACCTGCCATAATTTTTCTCCTACATCTCACACCCATTACGATTACCGGAACACTGTTAACAATCGGTTTTCTACGTTACTATTCAACTAGGTAATAGCAGGACATTTTTAGTTCACACAAGGCCAACGACTCTTGTAGTATGTAGTAAAGGTTATTTTGTAAAAGTGTAGAATCTCATTTGGAAGAAATGCACGTTCTGTTCATTCACAACTGATAACAAAAGTCCAAATCAGTTCCAGTATGTGACAGACAGCAGAACCGATGTGGTACGCCTAGTTCTTGTGAATATAAAAAAAGAGCACTGAGGTCGAATGCTAATTGCAGAGAAGAGAACTTGAAAAGAGTTCCAAGAGTGTGATTGATAACTGAGTGTGATTGATAACTGAGTGTGTGGTTCATATGTGCTATTACCGAAAACGTATCACCAATCAGGAAAATAAACCTCCAAATAAGTCCAGAAAAACCTGTGCTGAAACGTGTGTTGGGCTATAAAAAAAGTCTACAGTTTTCAAAATCATCTTTGATGATTTCTCAATAACAAGTATTCCAGAAACAAATTTTAATGCGAAATCTGAAAATTTCGTTCATCTTGTTGTATCAGTTCAGGACCTTTCATAAAACCACAACTAATGTTCCAGCAATTTAAGATGTTGAAACACTAATCTTACAATAAAATTCAATCATGGTCAATGCAATTATAGCTATTACTTTCAGACATTTACGCATATGTGAAAGACAGTTGTCTTAGATACATTGTGAGTATTCAACACGCAGTTCTGAAACTTTCTCTTTTTATTTTCCTCATTAAGATGTTCATCCTTGCTATTCCTCTCCAACAACAGTTTACCACCAACTTTGATTCCATCTTCCATAGTACCTCTTCTCGATCTCCTTAACCTTTTGTTCTTCACTATAATATCTGTAAGTTAGAGGGCAGTACTCAATACATGAATGTAGGAAGCGGACTTTCAAACTTAAGTAGAAAACCCAGCTTTCTGATAATCCTCTACAATGTTTTACGTTCTTATGAATTAAATGTTTTTTATTCCCTAGAAAGTTTTCAGAAACGGACCTGAAGAAAATAATACTATCTTTTCCACTAACATTTATTGCAGTCGCTAGTTCATGCTCCTGCATCTGTTTCTCAATTTGAGTATCAACAAAAATTGAAACTATCAGTTTTTCTTCACTGATGAATGGAAATTTCTTATGAACGCGTTTAAAATAGAATACACCTTATGGAAAACCCTACATACTGTTTCATTAATCTTAATTTGATCTGTAGTGGTGGAAGAAATTTTTTTTGTCTCCAAGGGGTTCCTGCATGATTTTTCCAGTCCCAGGTACAAAATTTCTACATGCTGGCCAAACCTATACAATCCAGTCCTGAGCACTAAAAATTCATGTGTTAGAGACCGCTAATTAGAAGAGGATTCTCCGTCTTCTGCTACAGTTTTTACTCTTTACGGCTCCCTGTAGTACCATGGAAGCTGAGAGAAGGCAAGTCGTTCAGCTCGTCCCTTTTAGCTTATAGTTATTGAATCGGAAGGGAGCTGAGTTAGTTTACCAGGTGTCTTGATATTTCCGTGAATGTACAGCTGATTTCACTTCTTCTTCTCAACCTTCTGTGATATAATACGCTACTGCGTATATCAGTTTGCTCTATAGATGAGGTTTGGAAGTGAGGAGAGAGACGTGAATATGTAACCGACGATTTATAACGAGGCTCAGGGGCTCAGTGAAACAAGCCTTGGGGACCCATGGGAAGACTGCTCTTGCCGATATATGGGGAGAAAGATGGTTGGGTTGTTGTGGGGTAGGAGACCAGATAGCGAGGTCATCAGTCTCATAGGATTAGGGAAGGACGGGCAAGGAAGTCGGCCGTGCCGTTTCAAAGGAACCATCCCGGCATTTGCCAGGAGCGATTTAGGGAAATCACAGAAAACCTAAATCAGGATGGCCGGACGCGGGATTGAACCGTCGTCCTCCCGAATGCAAGTCCAGTGTGCTAACCACTGCGCCACCTCTCTCGATTAATGGGGAGAAGGACTGCCGGTATAGCGTCCTAGGAAATACAGGTGAGGTGCGGATGGGAAGTTGCTTAGCCTAATGGTGAGCTGGCAGAGAGGCCATTGTGTTGTTGATAGCATGGCCTGTGGGACGGACGAGGTAGAAAGCCTTTTCTCCAGAAGATAGAACACAGTTGGCAAGTGTTCGGCACAAGGAGCTTATTGAAGAAGCAATTGAGTAGATAAGCATTCCTATGCTTCCTTGGAAAACATGACAAAACAGCTGTACATTATAAATAATAATATTCGGTAGATGCAGCGCTGTTAACGACAAGCCTCGTGGACAATTTCTTTGACATTTTCACGTCTCCAGTAATGGATGGTGACTGGCGGCTGTTAAGAGGATTAATGGTTTGCTTTCACGTTGGTGGGAAGGAAGGAGCAAGCTACTTTTTGTCTATTTAGAAAACATTAGACTCCAACAAGTCACAGATGGTTGCGAGAGTTGCATCTGTGCTCGAAAGCTTCGGACACATGTGGGGTCCCGTATCAGTGTCTTCAGATGACCATTCTAAGCGCGGAACTTCAGACCATGGAGTCAGAGACTCTGCTCCCTGTACGCTGACATTTACAGCTCCCTCATTTGAGGACAAGAGAGATTATTGTAACTCAAGTTCAGAATAAGTTTCACTTTCTCATATCCCTCAGTGCTTTTGGATTCTTACTTTGATGTTGCAGACAAACAATGTGAACGTCATAGTCAGGCTGCAAATCAGTTCATAGAGCGAGATGCGAGATTATTAAGAAACTCTATTTCATTTATTAATTTTCCACCTCAGAGTTGTCGGAATGCACATTATTTTAATGTTTAAATTTTTATAATTTTTTTAATGCCCTCAAATTCCATCTACCCTTTGTAAGAAACTTCAGAGTCACCTAAATATTAAGTTTATTATCAATTTCACGCCCTTTCAATGAAAAATATTATGTGATTCACCCTCCTCCATTTTCAGATACATTTCTAGGGCCTAGATTACTGATAGCATTAGTAAATCGGTAGCGTATATTAAATATTTTCATGTTAACTGACTCTGGATGAAGGAGCCTATGTAATGTTAATTCCAGTTTATCAGCAATAACAGTTTAGTGTTGTTATTCTAGTGTAAGTCATCGAATATTTTCCTAAATGTTCGGGGTTTTAGTATGTCTTTCAATGTTCTCTCTACAATTTGAATTCTTGACCATGATTCCTCTGCCAATTTCCTTCATGTGACAGAATTGGCTGCTGAGAATAAAACAACAAGAACGTATTATTACGAAACGACGTCCCTTTGTGTTTCTACATGACTATGCAACACGTAGGTATGTTGCCATCAATTTTTTTGTAGGCGTTTACCAGCTTTCACAGATTGTCAAACAAGTACGTGACCTGTGGATGGAATTTCTATTAAACTTAGGATTAAATGTTCAAAATTATAGAACTGAAATAGAGATATGTAGACAAGATAGTGTAGTACGCAATAAAAGATATCAAACTGTTAATTGATTGACATTTATTTCGGAATTTTTAGTTAGTTTATTAATTTTTTGTTCAGATCATCAGATGACCTTGTCATCATAAGGACAACCGTTGAAGTTAATAATGTTTCACATTACAACACGAATGCAAGAGCTGTGAGTTCTTGTTACCTGGCGTGCTGTGGTTTGCGCAGTATGGTGTACATAAAAGTATAGTTTAGTAACTTTCTAGCTTATTTAAACGAGTTACATAACACTTGACACATATAACAAGCCAAATAGTGGGGTTTAAAGATTAGTCTATAGTACTGCAGTTTCTCAGACTACTGCGACCTTGGCCTGATTACGAATCTATCCGATATGAATCACTTTGTGGGAAAACCATGGAAGGAGCAAAGTTAGGCGGGCGGCACAATATTTCTATTCTACACAGAACGAGAAAAAAATATTTTACCGACAATTTGGCTTCTGGTTTCGACAGTGTTGGTAAATGCATGTGACGTAAGGAATGTGTATCTTGGCTGGCGATAGAGGAAACTGTGCAAGCGAGGGATAAGCTGTCAAATTTCATAAAATAAATAAAGTCACGTATGCAGAGAACTATAAATTTATTATAGAAAGAAAAGAAATTACAACATTTTACATTCAGAATAATGCATACAATGGCAATACAAAAGGGCCAATTCGAATATGAATAAAAGTGTAACATACTCGTATAGTACAGCACACGTCTCATTTGTTGTTTACCGCAGCTGGAAAATCAGTGGCGGAACTGTCCTTCCTGTTAAATTCCGGTAGTATTGGTGACCTACGAACGGAGTTCTCCAATGTTTGCATAAACTGCGCCAGAGCCTTCGCATGTGAACCCTCACCAGGACACGATGCCCACCTGTGTGGTACCACTGACGAGTGGACCTCCGGAGTCCCCGTTGCACACAGACTTGCCTGCCTCACCGGCGCACACCATCCGCTTCGTTACGAGGCTACCCATGTTTTCCTGGCAAGTAGAGCGATCGACAATGCTAATGTCCACCTTCATCAGTGCGTTTGCATTCCTTCCATCGGACGCTATCAGTCCCCAGCCCGCCACAGTAACGGCGAGGCCATTCGGAGGATGATATCCGGCGTCTGGAAGGCCCACGGGCTGCACATCAGAGCACAGCGGTAATGGCTCAGCGGGCTGTGAAGGTAGACAACACACTTTAGTGGACTTAAACTGTTTGATATTCAGTTTTAAAATAATTTCATAGTACTTAACTACTTATTTCAATTGACATGTTAATCACCATCTGTTGGCGAGACGACTAGGTTCAAAATGCTTCAAATGGCTCTGAGCACTATGGGACTCAACATCATAGGTCATAAGTCCCCTAGAAGTTAGAACTACTTAAACCTAACTAACCTAAGGATAGCACAAACACCCATGACCGAGGCAGGATTCGAAACTGCGACCGTAGCAGCCTCGCGGTTCCGGACTGCAGCGCCAGAACCGCACGGCCACCGCGGCCGGCAGACGACTAGGTAGACACTTGTGAATATGGGACTCAGTTGAGAGTTCTACTGTAGTACAATCGCATGTAACAACATAATATATACAAATTACATGGGACAATGTAATCATTCTTGGAGAGAGAACAGGAGTCCGCCGAAAATCCCGAGATAACGTGAGACATTCATGCTTGAACATAAATGCAGTTGGCAGCAAAGCTTGGACGCTGCGGTTTTGTATTTGGCCACTAATAGCACATCTGCGATGTCCTCAGTATGCTGTAAGTGTCAGTACTGGTGAGAATAGTATTCTGTATAGTTGTAAGTGCTTTACGTCGAAGCTAAACGAATCCTAACGTGGGTACATTGTTGGAGTTCGTGAGGAAGGTGTTTCGTATTTCAAGAAGTACAAACACGACTAACTGTACCACATACGGGGAAAGCGGAAAACATCATCCTCTGACTCACAACGCCGACGATGGAGTTCGTTGACTGATCATGGGAAACTGTCATTGAAAAGCAGTGCGACGAAAAGCAAGTGGAGGACAACTACAAGAACCTTTGCACAGCTAAACGTCTGTATCGTGACCTCTGTCAGCAATAAAGCAACAGGAAAGGAGCTCAATATTCTGGGAATTGCATGGAAAACTGGAATTTTGAAAACACTATTGTGTGATCCAAATGCCTGTAACAGAAAAACTTGGTGCCGAAATAATATGACGTGGGCTAAGGAGCAATAGAGGAAACTCATTTCTTCGGGTGATTTTGCCAACTCCCCCCCTCCACTCGAGTTTACTTCCCAAGAGCGGAACATTGCGAGCGCTCGGTGATGACATGGCCAGGAATAACGTGGTATTTCATAGCCTCCATGGCTACACCGCAAGATATTTCCGCTACGGTAATGCTCTGTTCCAAGGGAACAAGGCCCCTGTTTCCAAAATTCGCTTCGTCCAAGACTGGATTTGTAAGTATGAGGACAAAATTTCGCAACTCTTTGTTGACCACTGTCAAAATATTTTAATATTATTGAGCCTTTATGGGGTACTTTGGATGTTTAATATCCACCTCTGTCACCTTTACTTGAAAATGCCACTATTTTGCAGGGAAAATGGTATAAGATTCCCTTGGAAACCGTACTGGACCTGTATGTATCCATTAGCAGATAACGAAACTGTTTGGAATACTGGCGGGTATCTTGCACTATGTTCGGCATGATATATATCGTGGTGTCGGTGTTTCCAATTTTCTGTCCATCTCCTCTAATTAAATATTGAAAAACCTAAAGGAACCAGTGTTCTGCATAACTGGCTTATAATCTTAGTTAAGACAAATTAACTCAAGTCGAAAGAGGTTAAACTTAGTAGAATTTCAAGCGTTAAGTCCTTAAAATTTTGTGAAAAATGTAATGAGAAAACAGAATTGTTTCACGCAACTAGGGGCGAATCCCTTAAATGCTGACCCTGACTGAAGATCCTCTTCATTCAGGTCTAGAGCAAAACACTGTTTGGAAATAAAAGGTTGACGATAAGGAAACCACAGATGTCGTATATAATATTACTGGAAACGGAGTGTTCTTAGAAGTTTGTGTAGTTGTAAATTAACAGTTTACGTACTACACATGAACAATTTAGAGAAAGCAGGTAAGGGAGTTATGTATGGAACAGACTGACCGGAAGAGAGGGCAGTTTGTTAGTGTAAAATGTAAATTTAGTGGTAGAAGTAGCTATCGGCAGAAAATACATAGCATTTGTTTTATATAGTGGTATACAAAAGCAAAAAAAAAAAAAAAGGTAAAAACGAAAGATATAGAGTTCTTGACTCTGAAATGGTCTTACGTTCGTATGTACTGGACTACGCTTCTACAACAGTTTTCCTTATCACTAATTGATTTAGAAATATAGACAGTAAAACCATATGATCTAAAACCATGTAATCGGCTTTTAAAGGTATTGCTCTAGCGCACTAAGCAACTACACTATACGACTAGGAAGTGCTGAATGTATTTCTTTATTTATTATGTGTTTATATACATGCCATTTGGGAATGTCGGAAATCTAGGTCAAAACAAGGCAATCTAATTAAATCACAATAAACATACAAACAACTGTCAAACATCTCATGACCAGATGTCCCGTACATTGAGAACAGAGCATATAGCATCCATTATAAAAATAACAAAAGGAATGAAAACTTTTCAAAAAGTTCCTAGTAACATAATACAGTGACAAAGACTATGTGTATCAATCGACAGAAACGGTGTTGTAATAGATCTTCATTTAAATGGGCTTCCATGTACTGACATTATTCGTTTATTTATAAATACTTCAGTGGAAAGCAAAAGAGTGACCTCACCTGCACCACCGCAATGTCATAGTCGGCAGCCGGCCTGTAATACAGTCTGTTTTTGATAGCCTGTGCAACATCGAGCACAGTCCCGCCACTGTTTCTGTACGTGGAGCCGGCACGCACGGTCAACAGAGATGCCGGGACACCGTCGATGCAGTGGGCAGCCGTCAGCGCCCAGCTGGAGCTAATGATGGAAGCTCCGCACCTGTGGGGCCCTTCGAGGAGGAGAGACAGCTGCCAGGGGTACTCCGTAATGGTGGTTTCGGTACCCCCGATTATGCGGTCCTGTCTTCTGGACCACAGCCTGGGAGAATTCGGCGCCGCAAAAGCTGGAGCCAGTAGGCTCAATACGATCACTGAAAACTTCATTGTCTCAGAATCATGTGTCACAAATGTTAGACTTCAGCATCTCTTCATACTTCCTGCAGCCGTCTTCGCTGCACCAACGTTGCCGTCGTTGGCGGGCACGTTACGTCAACAACTGACCTCAAGGAGAGAACTTACGCAAGTAGGTGCATCGAGAGGATGACAAGGCTACTAACGTGTTAGGTGAAAGGGCAGATGTCTTGCAGCACAGTTATCACTATCGCCACTTCTGGATAACACGAACTTGGAAGTGGAGTCGTATTTTCCGCCGCAACTGACTGATAATGGAACAGAAGCACTGTTTCTATTTGTAAGAGATATAGATAAAACATACTGGTTTTGTTCCTCACACTAAAATCGGAGATCTTTATAAACAGCTTCAGGATAATCTCATGCACGTGTCTATAGCCAAGCCATATGCTCTTGTTTTAACCGATAAGTTTAAAATTTCGTGGACTGTGTTGAATGTAAGTGGCGTGCGTAAAATAGTACACATGTACGTAATTGTTTGTAACAGTTATTACAATATGTAGTCTTACATAAACAATAACAATAATGCCATGTGTAATTTTTCACTATAGAAATAAACAGCAGAAACGACCTGCCATAAATTTTCTCCTACATGTCACACACGTTATGATTACCGGAAAACTGTTTACAATCGGTTTTCTGTGTTACTGTGCAACTAGGTAATAGCAGGACTTTATTAGTTCACACAAGGCCAACGACTCTCGTAGTAACTAATAAAGTTTATTTTGGATAAATGTGGATTTTCATTTGCGAGGAATGCACGTTCTGTACATATACAACTGGTAACAAAAATCGAATTCAGTTCCAGTATGTGACAGACAGAGGAACTGATGTGGTACGCTTAGTTCTTGTGACTATAAAACAAAGTACTGAGGTCGAACGCAAATTGCAGAGAAGAGAACTAGAATATATCTCCAAGAATGTACTTATGGCACTGAAGTGAAGTGATAACTGAGTGTGTGGTTCATATGTGCTACTTCCGAAGAGGTATCACCAACTAGGAAAATGAACTGTCAAACAAGTCTAGAAAATTAGTACTGAAACGAGTGTCGGGCTACAAAAAAAGTCTACAGTTTGGAAATTCCTCTTTGATGATTTCTCAATAACAAGTATTCTAGAATCAAATATTAATGCTGATTCTGAAAATTTCGTTCATTTTGTTGTATTAGGTCAGGACTTTCCATAAAACCACGACTCATTTTTCAGAGATTTAAGACGTTGAAACACTGATCTTACAATAAAATTAATCATGCTCAATGCATTTATAGCTATTGCTTTTAGGCATTTACACATATGTGAAATCCAGTTGTCTTTGAAACATTATGAATATTCTACACTTAATCGTGAAAATTTCTCTTTCTTGTTTTCCTCATTTAGACGTTCATCCTTACTGTCCCCCTTCAACATCAGTCTACCACCAACTTTGATTCCATCTTCCATGGTACCTCTTGCCCATAAACTTAATCTCTTGTTCTTCACTATAGTATCTGTAAGATAGAGGCAAGTACTCAATACATGAATGTAGGAAGTGGACTTTCGAACTTAAGTAGCAAACCAACTTCCTGAAGTTTCTCTACAATGTTTTATGTTCTTATAAATTAGATGTTTTTTATTCCCTAGAAAGTTTTCAGTAACGGACTTGAAAAAAGTAAAAGTACCTTTTCCACTAACATTTATTGGAATCTCTAGTTCGTGCTCCTTCATCTATTTCTGAATTTGAGTATCAACAAAAATTGAAACTTTATGTTTTTCTTGACTGATGAATGGAAATTTCGTGTGAAGGCGTTTAAAATAGAACACATCTTATGGAAAACCCTATATACTGCTTCATTAATCTTAATTTGACCTGTAGTGGTGGAAGAAATATCTTTTGTACTGTCTCCAAGCGGTTCGTGCATGATTTTTCTAGTCTCAGGTATAAAATTTCACAAGCTGGCCAAACCTATACAATCCAATGCTGAGAACTAAAAATTCGTGTGTTAGAGAACAAAAGCAAGAGACCGCTAATCAGAAGAGGGTTCTCCGTCTTCTGCTACAGTTTTTACTCTTTACGACTTCCTGTAGTAACATGGAAGCTCAGAAAAGTCCAGTCCTTCAGCTCGTCTCTTTACAGTTATTTAGCCCATAGTTACAGAACCGGAAGGGAGATCAGTTAGTTTACCAGAAGTCTTGATATTGCTGTGAATGTAGAGGTGATTTCACTGCCTCTTCGGAAACTTCTGTAATATAACACGCTACTGGGTATTTCAGTTTGCTCTATAGATGAGGTTTGGAAGAGAGACGTGAATATGAGACCGACGATTTATAACGAGGCTCAGTGAAACAAGCCATGGGGACCCGTGGGAACACTGCTCTTGCCGGTACATGGGGAGAAAGAATGCCGGTATAGCGTCCTAGGAAATACAGATGAGGTGTGGATGGGAAGTTGCTTAGCTTTATGGCGAGCTGGCAAAGAGGCCATTGTGTTGGTGACAGCATGGCTTGTGCGATGGACGAGGTAAAAAGCCTTTTTTTCCAGGAGACAGAACACAGTTAGCAAGTGTTTGGCACTAGGAGCTTGTTAAAGAAGTATTTGAGCAGATAAGCATATTCTTTCTTTCTTAGAAAACATGACAAAAAAGCTGAGCTCTATATATAATATTCGGTAGATGCAGCGCTGTCAACGACAAGCCTTATCGACATTATTCTTTAACATTTTCACACACACAGTAATGGCTGGTGACTGTTGACTGTTATGAGGATTCGTAGATGCTTTCTCGTTTGTGGGAAGAAAGGAGCAACCTGCTTTTTGTCTATTCAGAAAATATCAGATTCCAACAAGTCACACATTTGAGATAGTTTCAAGAGTAGCAGCTGTGCTCTCAAGTGGCTGAGACATGTGGGGTCCATTATCCGTGTCTTCAGCTGACCACTCTTAGCGCAGAATTTCAGACCACGGAGACAGAGTGTCCTCATTCTGCTCCCTTTAAGCTGACATTTACAGCTCTTTAATTTTAGGACAAGCGAGATCATTGTAAATCAAGTTCAAAATAGGTTTCACTGCCTTACATTCATCAGCGCTTAATCAGTTCTTGTGGATTCTTACTTTGTTGTTGCAGACGAACATTGTGATCGTCATAGTCAGGTTGTACATCAGTTCATAGAGCCAGATGCAAGATTATTAAGAAACTCCACTTCATTTAGTAATTTTACACCTCACGGTAGTCGCTGGAATGCACATTATTTTGGTATTTAAATTCATATAATTGTTTTTTAATGCTTTCAAACACCATCTGCTTTTGTAAGATACTACAGAGTCACCGAAATGTTAAGTTTATTATTACTTTCAAACCCTTGCAACGAAAAATATTATTTGAATTTCCCTCCCTCATTTTCAGATTCGTTGCTAGGTCGTAAATTACTGACAGCATTAGTAAATCCGTTGCGTACATTAAATATTTTCATGTTAGCTGACTCTGGCTGAGGAAGCCTATTCTTGATAATTTCAGTATATCACCAACAACAGTTTAGTGCCGTTACTCTTGTGTAAGTCATCGAATATTTTACTAAATGTTCGGGGTTTTAGTGTCTCTTGTAATGTTCTCGCTACAACTTGAATTCTTGACCAAGTTTCCTATGTCAAATTGGTTCATTTGACACAATCGGTTGCTGAGAATGTAACGGCAAGACCGTTATATTACGAAACGACGTACCTTCCTGTTTCTACATGACTCTGCAACACGTAGGTATGTTCTCATCACACTTTTTGGTAAACGTTTACCAGCATGCACAGCTTTTCAAATATGTACATGACATTTGGATGGAACTACTAATAAACTTAGGATTAAATTTTCATAATTATGGAACTGAAACAGTGAAGTTAGAGTAAAACGCGATGAGAAATCTCTGACGGTTTATTCATTGGCATTTATTTCGACATTTTTAGTAAGTTTATTAATTTTTTGTTCAGGTCACCTGATGATCTTGCCATCATAAGGAAAACCGTTGAAGTTTTTAATGTTCCGCATTAAAACACGAATGCAGCAGCTGTGAGTACTTGGGACCAGGCGGGGGGGGGGGGGGGGGGGGAATATCTTTCCTTGCTGTGTCTTGTGAAGTATAGTGTACATATACATATAATTTAGTAATTTGCTAGCCTATTTACACGCGTTACATAACACTTGACACAAATAACAACAAAATAGTAGGGTTTAAGGATTGGTCTAAAATACCGCTATTTCTCAGACAACAGCAGCCTTTGTCTGATTACGAATCTATCCGACGTGAATCTCTACCGGCAGTGATTTGGGAACTTCATGGAAGGAATAAAATTCTGTTAAACATCGAACTAGAAAAACTATTTTTCCGACAGATGGGCCTCTTGTTTCCGCAGTGTTGGTAAATGTATCACTTAAGGTGTATGTATCTTGGCTAAAGACAGAGAAAACAGTACAAGTGAAGGATATTCTGACAGATGCAATAAGATGAAGAATGTCAGGCATGCAGAACTATGAATTTATTTCAGGCAGAAGAGAAATTACAACGTTTTACATTCAGAATAATACAAAAAATTTCAATACAAAAGTGCCACCTCTAATATGAATAAAAGTGTATCATATAGTACAGCTGTCCTTCTTGTCAAACGCCGGTAGTATTGGTGACCCACGAACGGAGTTCTCCAATATTGCTGTAGACTGCGCCATAGTCTTCACATGTGGGTCCTCCCCAGGACACGATGCCCACCTGTGTGGTACCACTGACGAGAGGACCTCCCGAGTCCCCGTTGCACACAGACTTGCCTGCCTCACCGGCGCACACCATCCGCTTCGTTACGAGGCTACCGAAGTTTTCTTGGCAAGTAGAGCGATCGACAATGCTAATGTCCACCTTCATCAGTGTGTTTGCATTGCTTCCATCGGACGCTATCAGTCCCCAGCCTGTCACAGTAACGGCGAGGCCATTCGGAGGATCATATCCGGCGTCTGGAAGGCCCACGGGCTGCACGTCAGACCCCAGCGGAAAAGATTCAGCGGGCTGCGAAGGTAGACAACACACTTTAGTCGACTGTAACTGCATGATACTTAGTTTTAAATCAAATTCATGGTACTTCACTACTTCTTTCAATTTCTCATGCTACTCATTAACTGCTGCAAGGAAGATTACGTGTTCCGTTTCTAAATAAGGCACTCAGTTGAGAGTTCTACTGTAGTTCATGTGGATATAACAACGTAATATACCGATATGAAATGGAACAATGAAACTATTCTTGGAGAAAGCACAAGGGGTTCGACGAAAATCTAGAGACACCATGGGACATTCATACTTAAACATAAAAGCTGATGCTAACCAAGCCTCGACGTTGCGCTGTTGTATTTGGCCACGAATGGCACATGTGCGATGTCCTCAGTGTGGTGCAAGTCAGTCCTGGTCAGAATAGTGTTCTATGTAGTTGTAAGTACTTCACGTCGGAGCTAAGTGAATCCTAACGTGGGTACATTGTTGGAGTTCGTATGGGAGGTGTTTCCGCAATCAAGATAGCCAAAGTGTTCGGTGTTCCAAGAATTACGATAACAAAAATCTGTACCGCATACGGGGAAAGTGGAAAAATATAATCCGCTGACTCACAACGCGGGCGAATGACTGTGTTGATCTATCATGGGAGACGGTCATTAAAGGATTGCGATGGAAGGTAAGAGGACGAGAACTGCAAGAAATAGAGCAACACAAAGTTAGCTCAATATTCTGTGAATTGCAGGTAAAACTGGAATTTTAAAAACACATTTGATTGACCCAAATGTGTGTAAAAGGGAAACGTGGTGCCGAAACAATAAATCGCGGACTATGGAACAATCGGAGGAACTCATTTCTAGGGAGGAGTTTTTTTGCAAACTTTTGCCGAGTTTACGTCGAAAGTGTGACACACCTTGGTTTTCCATGGGCCCCGTGGTTACTATGAGACATGGCACTTCTGCCGTGGGTTATGTGACATTTTTGGCTAAAGAGTTTCGTCCCATGACACAATGTTACTTCCGCTACGGTAATGATTGTTCGAAGAAGATAGAGCTCCTGTTTCCGCAAATCACATAATCCAAGACTAGACGTGTGATCATGAGGAAAATATTTCGCATCTCTCTGCCGACCACTGTCACCAGATCTTAAATTATTGTGCCTTTGTGGGGTACTATGAGGAGAAGTAATGATGTTTGCTATCCACCTCTGTCACCTATACCTGAAATTGCCAATATTATGCAGGGAGTCTGGTATAAGATTCCCTTTGAAACCATACAAGAGCTGTATGTATCCATTAGTGGAAGGCTGGAAGCTGTTTTGATTACTGGCGGTTTTCTTGCACTGTATTAGGCATGATGTGTATCATGGTTTCGGTGTTTCCCAATTTTTGCCCATCTGCTCTGATTCAATATTGGGAAACCTAATGAATCCAGTGTACCTCATAACTAGCTTGTAATTTTAGTTAAGACAAGTAAACTCAAGTCGAAAGCGATAAAAGTTAGTAGAGTGTCAAGCGATAAGTCCTTAGCGTATTGTCCACTGGTGTGGCCGGGCGGTTCTAGGCGCTTCAGTCCGGAACCGCGTGACCGCTACGGTCGCAGGTTCGAATCCTGCCTCGGGCATAGATGTCCTTAGGTTAGTTAGGTTTAAGTAGTTCTAAGTTCTAGGGGACTGATGACCTCAGATATTAAGTCCCATGGTGCTCAGAGCCATTTGAACCATTTGAACCTTAGCGTATTAGGAAAGAAATAATTAGAAAATGGAATTATTGCATACAGGTAGGGGCGGGGAAGAGCAATAGGAATATTACGTTAATAAATAAAAGAAATCCCTCTTTGCTAAAACAGAAAAATTAAATGCTGACCCTGAATACAGATCCTCATAATTCAGGCTCAGAGCATAACACTGTTTGGAGATAAAAGGCTGACCAGAGATGTCGAATCCAATGTTACTGGAAACAGATTTTTCTTAGGAGTTCGTGTGATGCTAAATTAACAAGTAATATATGTTGAGGCTGTAGATAGAGCAGGTAAGGAAAGTTGTGTTTGGAACAGTCTTACCGGAAGAAAAAGCACTTTGTTAGTGTAAAATGTAAATTTAGTCGTAGAAGGAGCTATGCCGCAGAAAATTTGTAGCGTATGTAGGTATACAAAAGCCAAAAATGGAAGGAAATAGAGTTCTTGACTCTGAAATGATTTTACTTTGACATGTAATGGAGTACGTTTCCGCGACCATTTTCCTTATCAGTAAGTGGTTTACAGACATAACAGGTGAAGTGTATGAACTCAAATCACTTAATAGGCTTTCCAAGGTACTTGTTTCGCTAGCTAGGGCACTGACCTTTACACTATAGAAGCAGGAAGTGTAAAATATAATTCCTTATTTATAGTCAGTTTGTATACGTCGCATTTGGGAATGACGGAAATCTAGGTCAAAACAAGGCAATATAAATAAAATCAGAATAGACATACCAACTATTTGCAAATGTCTAATCACCAGATTATCAATTATAGCCTTCAAATAATGCTACGTATATTGAGAACTGAAGGTATAATGTTGGTTATAAAAACATCAAAACGAATTAAAACTTTTCACGTTGTTAGTAATAAGTTATTAGTGTTGAAAGACTACGTGTATCGATAGTCAATTGACAGAAACGATATTATGTAAGTTGTTCATTTAAATGGGCTCCTATGTACCGACAATGCCCGTTTCTTTACAAACACCTCAGTGGAAAGCAAAAGAGTGACCTCACCTGCACCACCGCAATATCATAGTCGCCAGCCGGGCTGTAGTACAGTTTGTTTTTGATAGCCTGTGCAACATCGAGCACAGTCCCGCCACTGTTTCTGTACGTGGAGCCGGCACGCACGGTCAAGAGAGATGCCGGGACACCGTCGATGCAGTGGGCAGCCGTCAGCGCCCAGTTGGAGCTAATGATGGAAGCTCCGCACCTGTGGGACCCTTCGAGGAGGAGAGACAGCTGCCAGGGGTACTCCGTTATGGTGGTTTCGGTACCCCCGATAATGCGGTCCTGTCTTCGAGACCATAGTCTCAGAGAATTCGGCGCAGCCAAAGATGGAGCCAGTAGGCTCAATACGATCACTGAAATCATCATTGTCTCTGAAGTATGTATCACAACTGCTAGACTTCGGCACCTCTTTATACTTCCTGCAGCCGACGTCGTTGCCCACATGTTGCAGTCGTTGACGTGCATGTTACGTCAACAAGTGTTCTCAAGGAGAGAACTTACGCAGGTAAGTGCTTCAAGGAGATGACAAGGCTTCTAACGTTTCCAGTGAAAGAGCAGATGACTTGGATCTTAATTATCACTAGCACCTCTTCTGGATAACACGACAATCGAAGTATTTTCCGCGACAACTGACTGATAACGGAAACGTAATCACTGTTTCTATTCATGTGAGATGTAGACAGAAGCTTTTGGTTTTGTTCCTCACACTTGAGTCGGATACTCTTACAAGCGACTCCAGAAAATTCTCATGCGCGTGTCTATAGCCACTCTTCACACGTTCGTGATATCTGATAGATTTAAAAATTTGTGAACTGTCTCGAATGTAATCAAGTGGAGTTCGTAAAATAGTACACATGCACATTATTTTTCAAAACAATTATTACAATATGTAGTCTTACATAAACACTGTCCGTAATCCCATGTGTAAATTTGTTCGCTAGAGAAATAAACAGTAGAAACGGCCTGCCATAATCTTTCACCTACATCTCACACACATTATGATTACCGGGAAACTGTTAACAACCGGTTTCCTGCGTTACTGTACAACTAGGTAATAGCAGGAGTTCTTTTTTAGTTAAACAAGGGGAAGGACTCTTGTAGTAATTTATAAAGGTTATTTTGGAGAAGTATGGAATTTCATTTGGGAGGAAGGCACGTTTTGTACATTTACAACTGGTAACAAAAATCCAAATCACTTCAAGTATCTGCATGACAGAGGAACTGATGTACGCCTAGTTTTTGTGAAATTAAAAAAAAAAGTACTGGGGGCGAATGCAAATTGCAGAGAAGAGAACTTGAAAATAATTCCAAGAGTGTAGTTGTGACACTGAAGTGAAGTGACAATTGAATGTGTTGTTCTTATGTGCTACTACTGAAAACTTATCACCTACTAGGAAAATAGACGTTAAATCAATTTAGAATAATTGGTGATGAAACGTGTGTCGGGCTATTAAACAAATCTAGACTTTTCAAATTTTTCTTAGATGATTTGTCAGTAACATGTATTCTAAAGTCAAATTTTAATGCTGATTCTGAAAGTTTCACAAAACTCGGAGTGAAAACACTGAAATACCTGCCTTACAGTCCTGACCTGGTTCCATGTGACCATCATCTGTTTGGGAAATTGAAAACTGTCTTCAAAAATGGTTCAAATGGCTCTGAGCACTATGGCACTCAACATCTGTGGTCATAAGTCCCCTAGAACTTAGAACTACTTAAACCTAACTAACCTAAGGACATCACATACATCCATGCCCGAGGCAAGATTCGAACCTGCGACCGTAGCGGTCACGCGGTTCCAGACTGAAGCGCCTTTAACCGCACGGCCACACCGGCCGGCGAAAGACTGTCTTCGTGGAACAAGGTTTGAAGATGATGCTGCCAAACAGTGGCTCCAACAGGTTGGTCCAGAATTTTACCGTGCGGGTATACAGGCGCTGGTTCCAAGATGGCGTAAGTCAGTTGAGAGGGATGGAAATTATGTGGAGAAATGAAAATATTGTTCCTAAAGGGTGCATCTACACACTGGAAAACTTTCAAACATGTAGAATAAAAGATGGAATAAAAACAAATAATGTGCATTTCTTTTGCAGTGACCCTCGTAACAATTACCGGAGCACAATTATTACGATAACATTCTAATAATGTACATTTTACTAACCATGAAACCGTTCCTTGTTTATTCCATGCTGTCTACTGGATGAGGAAAAACAGCATTTTCTTACACTAGGCGCACAATACGATAAAAGAAAAATTAATGCATTCAGGCTCTCCACGCTAATTACTACTGGTACTTGGATAGAACTGGAATTGAGTAAGACATGGTCATGTTCTTCGTTCTGCAGAATATGCTGCGTATCATCAGCAGAAGTAATTGAAGTCTGACAATACTCTTCCGCTGATGAACCTAAATTTACAAGGAGTTATCGGAAATTATAATTGAGAAAAATGCTTCACGCTGCTGAAATTACGTTTTATCGAGATGCTGGATCACGGTATTTGTTCCGCGTGGAATCCGAATTTCTTTTCGTCCTCCTCCTAAAGACAGGGCTGTCATTATGTCCAGGTCGACAGTCCTAGAAAATCAACGAATTATTTGCTGCAAGTGGTAAGAAGACGTTTAGGATGTAGCATTGAAAATTAATTTTTTCCCGTTTTTGCTTTGTCGATTACGAAGTTTTTACAAGTAACCAATTGTTTTTCTTTTAAGTTTTGGGCCCTAATTCGGCTTGATGTTCCTGAGAACAGATATAAAGCAGTGGAAAAAGTGGTTCAATAATGTTTATCACTAGCATTGTTTTATATGAATGTGTCAGAGCATCCACTGACTGCAAGAGGGTCTCTGTCTTTTTTCAATCTAAATGACAAAGTGCGGTTTGCACCCAGTTCTTGCAGAAAACCTGACAGTTGGCGTTATATGCTACGTTCGAGGGGATAACATCAGCTTCGTATTTCTCCACAGTTTTACTTATTAATGGCATCTTCTCTATGGATTTACTGATATACTTTCTAATTTTGCGACTTTCTTTTTTGTATAATTTCTTGAATCCCTTTAACCAGGTTCAAGAATCATATAAATCTGTAATATAGTAATTATTTTTATTAAACACTGACCTAGAGAATTTTCCCTGACAAAGAAAACTCAGACGTAGTCTATCCATTTATTACCCACAATATGCAAGCCCAACGCAATCTGACTGCTATACATTGACCACATGACTACCAATAATTAACACAAAATAATGGCCCTGAATTGCAATAAATAGTAACAATAATACAAATCCAAAAAATATGAATTTAAAGAAATATGAAACTACCTCCATCTCTGTTAATTGCCTATACTCATTTCAATCACGAATCCCAACAGTGCAAACCCCATTCCTTCTCATAAGTCACTTACCTCGCAGAAAATCTTCATAACACGAACTACAGCAATTACAGCAAGTAACAGCTAAAGCCAGCTAAATATAAAGATTCTAACTACTATAGACTCTAACTACTGGGAGGCATATGGTTGGCGAAAGAAATATTTTGTGGAAGAGCAAACAATGTATTTAGAAAATTTTACCTTATCCATGTGACAGCCAGTTTCAAAAATTATATAGTTGTTAATAATTCCATTGCCCAAACGTCGTAAACCAAACATCCAAATGATACATTTCCTTGAGTATATTCTTATAAACATATCATTTCACCTCACTTTACAATGCCTGTCCTACCAACGCAGAGTCTCCGCTAAGAATTTCATGTCCATACACGTCACTATCCACTCGCTAACTACTAGTCCGTCAAACCACAAAATCTCTTGCCGAGGGCGCAGAGTGCTGTCAGCGATATTAACACAGTCTATAGCGCTGCCAACATACTAACAGACTACAATGTTCATGTCACTTCAGAGCGCCGAAAGTACAGTAGATCTAACTCGGTAATGTTGCTCCAACACTAACAAGCGATTCTAAATCTTTAAAGGAGCGTTTCTTTCATACTTTTTCGATGTTCATTATTGCGCTGATTTCGCACTTCATATAAATCTTTCTCTGAGTCTTTCAACGAATGTTCAGATTTTACGAAACTAAAGCGGCTATGCACACTGCTTTAAGTAGTTTGTCCCCCTTCGTTTAACCAAAATACTTGCAGCCTTTTCTTCATTACTGAGAACTATATCTGTACATGTTTCCTTTTAGCTTGGAGTGTACTCCAATTTTAATCTTAACTTCAATTAGCACATCACCGTTTGAACAACACCTCACAGAATCATTTGAGATACTTCTTGTTACTTTTAATGTTGCCTCAGTCTCTGACGAAATGTTGACATCATTCGAGTAAATATTGAAAAAATTAACAGATAAATAACACAAATGTTGGTCGTCAGGATAAGCAAGTGATTTGATTCCATACCAAAATCTTCATATTTCATCTTCGTAAGGTTGAAAACATTAATTGGATCCCACATTACCGTGAAACTCTGGAACTTGCACAAAGACAGATGCACTTACCAAGCATATAAGAAGAAATCACAAAGAAAATTAATTCACTCTTCTCTGCATTGTTAACACTTAGTGATACTGCGAAGGCAAGTGCTAATTACACTCCTGGAAATTGAAATAAGAACACCGTGAATTCATTGTCCCAGGAAGGGGAAACTTTATTGACACATTCCTGGGGTCAGATACATCACATGATCACACTGACAGAACCACAGGCACATAGACACAGGCAACAGAGCATGCACAATGTCGGCACTAGTACAGTGTATATCCACCTTTCGCAGCAATGCAGGCTGCTATTCTCCCATGGAGACGATCGTAGAGATGCTGGATGTAGTCCTGTGGAACGGCTTGCCATGCCATTTCCACCTGGCGCCTCAGTTGGACCATCGTTCGTGCTGGACGTGCAGACCGCGTGAGACGACGCTTCATCCAGTCCCAAACATGCTCAATGGGGGACAGATCCGGAGATCTTGCTGGCCAGGGTAGTTGACTTACACTTTCTAGAGCACGTTGGGTGGCACGGGATACATGCGGACGTGCATTGTCCTGTTGGAACAGCAAGTTCCCTTGCCGGTCTAGGAATGGTAGAACGATGGGTTCGATGACGGTTTGGATGCACCGTGCACTATTCAGTGTCGCCTCGACGATCACCAGTGGAGTACGGCCAGTGTAGGAGATCGCTCCCCACACCATGATGCCGGGTGTTGGCCCTGTGTGCCTCGGTCGTATGCAGTGGCGCTCACCTGCACGGCGCCAAACACGCATACGACCATCATTGGCACCAAGGCAGAAGCGACTCTCATCGCTGAAGACGACACGTCTCCATTCGTCCCTCCATTCACGCCTGTCGCGACACCACTGGAGGCGGGCTGCACGATGTTGGGGCGTGAGCGGAAGACGGCCTAACGGTGTGCGGGACCGTAGCCCAGCTTCATGGTGACGGTTGCGAATGGTCCTCGCCGATACCCCAGGAGCAACAGTGTCCCTAATTTGCTGGGAAGTGGCGGTGCGGTCCCCTACGGCACTGCGTAGGATCCTACGGTCTTGGCGTGCATCCGTGCGTCGCTGCGGTCCGGTCCCAGGTCGACAGGCACGTGCACCTTCCGCCGACCACTGGCGACAACATCGATGTACTGTGGAGACCTCACGCCCCACGTGTTGAGCAATTCGGCGGTACGTCCACCCGGCCTCCCGCATGCCCGCTATACGCCCTCGCTCAAAGTCCGTCAACTGCACATACGGTTCACGTCCACGCTGTCGCGGCATGCTACCAGTGTTAAAGACTGCGATGGAGCTCCGTATGCCACGGCAAACTGGCTGACACTGACGGCGGCGGTGCACAAATGCTGCGCAGCTAGCGCCATTCGACGGCCAACACCGCGGTTCTTGGTGTGTCCGCTTTGCCGTGCGTGTGATCATTGCTTGTACAGCCCTCTCGCAGTGTCCGGAGCAAGTATGCTGGGTCTGACACACCGGTGTCAATGTGTTCTTTTTTCCATTTCCAGGAGTGTATTATGAATTATAAATGGGTTGCAAAATCGAGGGGGTGGTAAAGTTGAACAATTTATTGTGGCAGAGAAACCGTCAACGGATACTGAAATATGCGTTACAATTTATGATTGCGTTTTGCCATCTTATCTCTTTACCGACGAGCCGTCAACCAAGAATACAGGCCCTCCGTGTTATGCGTGCTCTGTCTGCTACAGCTAAAGCAGTGGTGTAATACTTCTCCAGCTGCCTGGTGAGCTACGAATTTGGCAATTTTCAACAATTAAAAAAAAAAAGAAGTAAAATGGAAATGAGCGATTGGCGTAATTGGTCGGGAGGCCCCTTGCGCGGCAGGTCCGGCCGCCTTGGTGCAGGTCTTGTTACATTCGACGCCACATTGGGCGACCTGGGCGCCGGATGAGGATGAAATGATGATGGAGACAACACAACACCCAGTCCCTGGGCGGAAAAAAATCTCCGACCCAGTCGGGAATCGAATCCGTGCCCATAGGACGGCAAACACTCACGCTGAACACACAGCTATCGGGGCGGACAATATTTGAAGTATATCTTAGTATCTATATTTTGAAATTGTGTTTCTTTCAGTGTATTTTTCACTTAAGTTTCAGGGCAGATTTCGACAACTCGGATGGCACCATTCCATTGTAAGCAACAATATTTTATAACAGAATGAACAAAGACAGCAGGTCTCAATAGGAAATGGCAGAAAATGTCGTTTGATTCTAACTATAGTAAAAGTAGTCATTTAGTTATTTTTAAAATTCTTGTATGAATATGTATTTTCCAACATCTGTGTATGAAACTACAGCTGCTGCTCACATAATTTCGGAAATAATCTCAGTAGCCATAATGCAGTACAAACAGTTCTCCGATTATTATCCTAGTTATTCTCACACTTCAAGTTTTTGTAAGGTCCAGTTCTTCACATCAAATATATACTAGTAGTAACAAAGAAATCATTTTCCATGCAAAGACTGAATAAAGGCATACCGTTCTAAAGTATTTTTAGATGGGTCTGATACAGAAATACGTCACAGATATTCTATTGTTCTTCAGAACAGCAGGGAAGTCGAAGTTACTGTAGCATGTACGCAAGTACTGAAAATATTGAAAAATTGTCAGCAAATAGGTTGTAGTCAGTGAGGAAGTTAGTCGCTTGTTAACACATGGAGAGTTGGTTCAAATTAAGTTTTCTCCGTCGCTTGTGTACCACCTAAAATGAAGGTCTCTGAGTTAATTTGGTTCGCTAACCTCCATCCCATTTTTTAGACAGCTAAACCTAAAGTTGTAGGGCACAATCGACTCATAATTGATGGGATCAATAGTTAAATGGAAGCAGAGCAGTGATTATATATAGCCTTCGCAAATACAAATTTTCCGATAAATGAAGATAAAAAGCTTTTTGACTGCCCTTTTTCACCCATAAAGTTATCACTTTTTGAGGGAAGCTCCATTGGCCGAGAGGCCAAAGTCAGTTGGCAGGGCGATATGTCTTCGATTACTATATACGTTGTGCAGTATTTTTTCCATATGTACCTTTCACCTAATCAAAACTGGTGGGAAGAGGTGGTTCAATACGATAAATCATTAAGGAATAACAACAGATAATTGATATTACACTATTACAAGGTATCGTTCTGTAGACAGAAGGTGGTCTGTAGTGTTCAAAATATCTGAGGCTGTACCTGTGTCAGTCACATAGTTTCATGGACTAAACCATTGCTTTCTTATTCAAAGTGCTAAATTTTATAACTTTGGTATTGTTTCATGTATTTCTCCAGATACTTAAGGAGAGGTGAAGGAGTCTGTGAATTCACTATTTTTCATTTCACTGTAAACCATCAACGCACAGAAACTACTCTCATTCCCAAGGAAATATAAGTAGAGGAATATAGGGGAGTGTCTTTTCTGGTAATTATCTTGTCAAGAAATGATCAGTGAATGTTTCGAGAAGTAAAAAGTGACAGATGACGACACAATATAGCAGAAATACTGATGTCAGAAAAAGATAGTGTTCCCAATCTATGTGTTGTTTATGAGCGCTCAGATGTAACCTGATTAAGTTGACATGTTGTGACAGAATGTCTCGTACTGAACAGCATTAACGATACTGATATAACGATGGTAAAAAAATTAATGTGATATATGTAGACTACTCTCCGTTGCAACTACTGCTATCAACATAATGTCATTACGGTTCGAATACTAAACGGTAATTGCTACAGGATTATACATCAGACGACGTCCATCAGAGAGGACACATATCATACACAACCGCCGCTGTAAGTGAATCGCACGACGAAATATCAACAGATTACAGGCAACTTTGAGCCGTCTAGACGAAACAGGAAGCGAAATTATGGAAATCTGTGCTGTTCGAACGCTGCCATTGAGCTTATCAGTCCGCAGCTTTTTGATGCTCGCCGAAGCTTTTGAGGAGAGAGTGTGTTTCCTGCTATCTGATCGTGAAGACTTTAATCACTTTCTGCTGTTATCAATACTCCTTGTATAAACCCCACGTCACTGTTATTTCCAGACCTGTTAGCAACAGGGTCAGTCGTTCTACTGCAAGGAAATGTGCAGTCGTCACTGGAAAACAGTCAGATGTAGCATTGTAGAGTGTGGTTGGAATTAATCTTCCGCTACTTGATCCAGGGTAGGTGGAAAACTATTTTAATATGGGTATCGCACATTTTAAGAATGATGTTCAGTATGTGCGCTGCAGGATTTGCGTAGTTACTCGTTTTAGCGTCGTAACTTGCCGTTAGGCGCCGGTACTGTTACGGAGACGTAAGATTGGAACACAAGTACCAGTATGCACTACGGTGGCAGACATTCAACATGGCTCTGCATTCCAAGGTGAGCAGGACATGACGCTGCTTTTCGAGAGTATCGACGCATTCCCTGTAACGTCACTCGGCTACTCCGTAACACATTAAGGGGAAAATAGAGTCATTGGTCGATTTTTGTAAACTGTGTGTCCAGCAAGGTTACCAGACTTGAACTCGTGCGATTTCTGACGGTGGGGCTATCTGAAGGACAAGATCTCTCAACGAGGCACTAACACACGTTGGAGGTTGAAGGTGATCATATCGAAGGAGATGGCCAAAATTCTACCTTATATGTTTCAAACAGCAGTAGAGCAATATCTAGCGTGGTTCCAGACTGTCGTGGATGTAGATGGTCACATTCAGCCACGTTTGGAACCTGGAACGGAAATATGGTGCGTAATTAACAAATGTTATACTCTCCTCTGCAAATTATTGTGTGTTTCTTTCAGTGATTTATTCGTTATTTCTCTTTCATGTGTTCTTACAAACGTTTCTATCAAGTTTCTGATTGTGGCCTATCAGTCACCGAATGTTTAATTATTACCATCCTGATTACCTGGCCTGTGCATTAGTGCAGCTTCTAAAGCTATACTGTCCAAGAAGACCATGTGTTCTAACGTTCGTTCCCACCATGCTCACTGTCAAGGAGCACAGGTCACACCTCCAACCTTATAAACAATTAACTGAGCATATGTCTAATACAGTAACAGCACAGCTTTTGCGGAGAATGTAATACTGTCAATTTCTGTGTCCAAGACGGATTAGAACTTTATGATATGAACTTTTCTAGAGGACATCTGCAAGGAAAGAATTACCCATGGCAGTAGAGATAAAATCTCGGAAACTTATATCGTGGGATTCACAGAAAGTGGGTGTGTACAGGGAACCCTGATAATACAGGGCTATTACAAATGATTGAAGCGATTTTATAAATTCACTGTAGCTCCATTCAGTGACATATGGTCACGACACACTACAGATACGTAGAAAAACTCATAAAGTTTTGTTCGGCAGAAGCCGCACTTCAGGTTTCTGCCGCCAGAGCGCTCGAGAGCGCAGTGAGACATAATGGAACCCTGATAATACAGGGCTATTACAAATGATTGAAGCGATTTTATAAATTCACTGTAGCTCCATTCAGTGACATATGGTCACGACACACTACAGATACGTAGAAAAACTCATAAAGTTTTGTTCGGCTGAAGCCGCACTTCAGGTTTCTGCCGCCAGAGCGCTCGAGAGCGCAGTGAGACATAATGGCGTCAGGAGCCGAGAAACTTGTTTTCAGTGATGAAGCAACATTTTTTTCTTAATGGTGAAATGAACAGACACAATGTGCGAATCTGGGCAATTCAGCAAAAGTTAACGTGTTTTGTGCAATCTCACGGTTTAAAGTTTACGGCCCCATTTTCTTCTGCGAAAAAACGTTACAGGACACGTGTATCTGGACATGCTTGGAAAGTTGGCTCATGCCACAACAGGAGACCGACAGCGCCGACTTCATCTTTCAACAGGATGGTGATCCACCGCACTTCCATCATGATTTCTTAAACAGGAGATTGGAAAACCGATGGATCGGTCGTGGTGGAGATCATGATCAGCAATTCATGTCATGGCCTCCACGCTCTCCCGACGTAACCCCATGCGATTTCTTTCTGTGGGGTTATGTGAAAGATTCAGTGTTTAAACCTCCTCTACCAAAAAACGTCCAGAACTGCGAGCTCGCATCAACGATGCTTTCGAACTCATTGGTGGGGACACGCTGCACCGAGTGTGGGAGGAACTTGATGTCTGCCGAAACACTACAGGGGCACATATCGAACATTTGTGAATGCCTAAAAAATCTTTTTGAGTTTTTGTATGTATGTGCAAAGCATTGTAAAAATATCTCAAATAATAAATTTATTGTAGAGCTGTGAAATCGCTTCAATCATTTGTAATAACCCTGTATAAAGCATCAGGAGTGAACAACTGGATGTTACAAACCCCACTTGTATTTTTTGATTCCATCCTTGTATCATGAAACATTTTTCATATCTTCAACCTTAGTGTTTACCAAACCTCCATTCAGCTAGATAGCTGCTACCTGCATTCCACATATTTAATTAGATGGTTGGGTGAAGTCTCTGAAAGGTAAGCGGCCAGATCAACAAAAACCATCAGTCACGAAAACCATCCCAAAGCGACACAACAGGTTTGGAAACCGTAACCACCAGGTTTCCCAATGAATTCATCTTTGCTGGACATGCACTCTGCTTGACATCCCTGCACTAACTGCCCGTATTATAACATTCAACAAACAGTTCGTTAAATCTAGTTATAACATTTTCAAGGACGAACAATTTCCTGAGTTCTTAAGCACTAGAAGTATCTACTAATTAGAATATTATTTAACGTTACTAAAATTGTGATTAGCCCATCGGAAACAACCAGGAAATTAATAAAATTACAAGTTTTACCTTATAGAGGACGCACAAGTTTTCTGAAGTCCTAAACACAGAACAGATCTCAGCTAATAAAAAAAAATGAAATGATCATATGGCGTCAGTGGTAGGGAGCTCCCCGGCGGGAAATTCCTCCGCCAAGTGCAAGTCTTGTTGAGTGCGACGCCACACTGGGTGACTTGCGCGTCGACAATGGGGATGAAATTATGATGACAGCAAAACACCGAGTCCCTGAGGGGAGAAAACCCAAGCCGGGAATCGAACCCGGGCCCCCGTGCGTGGCATTCCAACGCGCTGACCGTTCAGCTATTGGGGCGGACTCAGTTAATCCAATACAGAGGCCTCTACTATATTCAGAAGCAAAGGCGACGCCAGACCTCTAATATAATATCAGAAACCATCGTCACAGCAGTTGATGAACATTGTCAGCCCAAATGAGGAACTGGCCAGCATGAGTGTCAACAGGTACTAACTGGGGCTCGCAGTAGTTACGGAAGCTAGTGTTCAGAACCATACGTATCAAATTTGATTCCCTGGTGACGGCAGCGGACACATGAGATGCAGGCAATAGTAGCGACCTCCTCAGTCCGTCCACACTGCATGTCACCAGCTGGTGCTAGGGGAGTAACATTTATTTTCGCAGCCAGCACATGAGCCTCTCCTGAAGGGTCTGCAGAGTCCCGCTGGGTGCCCCTCAACAGGCGCTGCTTGCCCATCCGCTCAGGTCCGTACAACAAAACAGAATCAATCCCAGCCTCCGTGCAAGTCTTGTAAAGCTCTCGCAGGCCGACACATCACTCCATCTCATGGAGCATAGCAAACTCACTGCTGGATAACTGCTACAGTGGACAACCGTTACCGATACGAACCAGCAAAACTCAGGCTTTAAATCACTGCTTAAAAAGAAACATTTGATTAAAACTAACGTATTGCGTTTCATCAACGGAAAAAGCAGGGGGAAAACGTGCTAGGTTTGTGTTTACAAAATCTTAGCAATGGGAAGCACAACCGCATCTCATTATAATTGATGACCAAGACTAAGAATTAATTGTGGAACAATGGCTGAAAACTTTTGTCCGATTATCGTAGTGCCATAAGTCTAATTAGGTAAAATTATTTTTCCTGATTCACAGATTGTGTTTAAAGATCATTCTAAAATTATGTGTTCAATAAGCAAGTTGTAAGCAAAATGTGTTACATGTTAAAACTCCTACTTGATCCGTGTGCCGATCGATCTTTAGTGACTAAACGATAGGATCATCAGGCACTCAAGAGCGTTTCTGCTGATGGTAAGCGCATCCACCAGGAATGTAGTTGTTTAAGCACTTGAAAATAAGGTGCAGCATAAAAGGAGGCAAACTGCCTGAAAGCAGTTAAACCACAGGAAAGGGGGAGGGGGGGGGGGGAATAACAGAGGCAGCAGACAAAGGTGGCAGGTCCGAGGGTCCATCTGACCTAGCAAGTTGCAGAACACGGCCCATAACCCCAAGCAGTCTGCAGCCACTTCGAAAATGGTGTAAAACGCTACATGAAAGAATAAGGACCACTCCCATGGTTAAGACGAAGAAAGAGTTCAGTTGTCTGTGAGTTGTGCACCAACATGTGACTCAAATAATTTGGAATATTATGCTGAACAGGGAGAGTGAAGGGGCATTCCTCCAGGACAAGTGAAACTATCAGGCTCCAAATCTACAATGGCGGGGGTTGGGGGAGGGAGAGCTCGTTACATTAAAAAAAATTATCGGTCAATCTGGTATGACTAATGTGGAGGCGACATACAATGGTGATTGCTACCGCGAAGAACGGAAGGAAGGGCGTCATGCAGCAGTAGTCTCCTTGATAGGGCAGAGGTTTTAGACGGGGAACAGCCCACCAGATGTTTTTGTGTTTCTGAGTGAGCAGAGTCCTTAGTTGCACCTCCAAATGTGCACCTGAGATAGTCAAAGCAAACGGTGGGCCAGTTATCGCGACTCCAGCCATTTCGTCGGCCACATTGGTCCCTGTGATGCGGACATGTGTCAATGTCTTGTAGACTGCTTATTAAGTCACTATATACTAAAACGCGGTCAGTAACACTGAGGTCTCTGTTAGTGACCATCAACTCCGCCATAAAAGCACTACGTTTCCCTGACACTGAAAGGTATACCTGACCGTGATGTCCAATTCACGGTTTTGGAGCTGTCTGTGTGAAATCTGTAGCGCCCTAATTGAGTGAAGAATAAAAAAGAATGTCATGTGGGCGACTGAGATTTGATTTCCTTAAAGGAGATCGGTCCTAATTCATGGCCCAGGTACATAACAGGCGCCATGTGTGATAGGACACAGAACGTGGATTCTAAGGAGGATAGGTAGAGATCCTGGCAGATGACTGCGCGTCTTTCTCAAACTGGTAATCCCACCTGAAGGCGAGTGTCAGGTGATCGATGCCTTGATATGAAAAAAATATTTGGATATTCAAAATGGTGAGGAGGATTGCTGAATGGAGATAGCAAAGGGGAGCAAGAATTGATACCATCGGATCTGAAGTGGGAAGATCCCCAGTTCGGCAAGGGGATTGCCTGTAGTGTTGGTCTGGAAGTCACTGGTGGTTATCGAACTTCACAATGGGGAGCTCGGTTTTACAGTACCAAAGCCGAAGGTGCCACCTAGCCATAAATCAGGCTCTCACAGTCCAAGCTGTCTGGGCCTGAACCTGGTAAATGTGGGGAGCAGCGCGATCTGTACACCAAGAGTATCTGCAAAAACGAACTGAGCGTTATAATTTCACATGCAGTTAGACTTTAGCCTATCCAGCTTCTCGTCAGTGACCCCAATAATCGGGAATCTTCAACTCGTTCCAAATGGTGTGTATCCAGATTGAGTCCTGAATCACGACGGACCATCATATGACGAGAAAAATTCCCGACTTGTGTTGTTCCCGGAGAGAACTGGGATCCATGTGAAAGGATCCATACGGAGGCCTGTCGGATTGTGCCTTGGAGCTGGCGTTGAGCCAAGGCTACTCTGTGGGAATGTAAGAGACGTTGACATAAAGTGCTGCCGTGATAAGTGGTTTGACAGAGAACACTAGCCCATTGGTGACGATGAATAAGAGTGCCCAGATGGAGCGCAGCAAGGTGCTACTATTTTGGAGCGCTAATTGAAGCACAAACTCTAAGTCGAAACAGATAGTGAGTTAAAAATTAGTGAATAAAAACTGGTAGGTAGCATCGAAAGCGCCAGGTAATTAAAATGTGATGCCTCCAGGTGGTGTTTGCCTTATGAGGGTCAAGAAAGACTACTGTTACATGCTGCCATTTAGGAAAAACCCCTCGGAGTGCCAACTACTTCAGGTGATTGTTTGTGAATCATCTGTCTCAGAAACCACACTTATTGGGAGACAAAATGCCCCAAGATACGAGGATACAATTATCCTTTCAAGCAGTTTGCAGAGCATATTGGTGAAGCTGTGGTCAGATGCTAGGTTTTTACCAGGCTGTAATTATGATGCTACCTTGTCGTTGAGAAGGGAAGGCCTCATCGAGCCAATTGCAGTCGAAGACGCAGAGGAGTTGGGGCTGTTGATTAACGGTAAAATGTTGCTTCATCTGACTGTGAATGCTATCAGG
This sequence comes from Schistocerca cancellata, assembly GCF_023864275.1. Taxonomy (NCBI): domain Eukaryota; kingdom Metazoa; phylum Arthropoda; class Insecta; order Orthoptera; family Acrididae; genus Schistocerca; species Schistocerca cancellata. The sequence continues at coordinate 127,330,286 of NC_064631.1, forward strand.
ACCTGGGGCAATATCAAGAGATGAAACAAGAGCCGGAAGCAATTCCAGGTTAGTAATGGTTCATTAAATAATTCGGTTTGCTGAGGGCATTCAGTTTCTCTTAAGTCGATACTGTATTTACAATATAGAGTTGTCATCGCCTGTCACAAATTATGAATGTGTTTAAGATACTTATACACAGACCTCATAAAGTACCAAGTGCAGATTTTTTTACTAAAGAGCTCGTGCATCCAAACGAAGTGTTCAGAGGAAATGGATATTCTACCCAGCAAATTAACAGGGAAAACCAAAGAACCAAGATGTGGATAAAGAAGAGGGCACATCGGCATTACCAGTAGCTTTCCTTCCCTATGTTGGCAATATTTCGTATGATATGACTAGAATAATCCATTAGTTTCAGATCTGCTGGGGTCTGTGAAGGACAATATGATATTGTAGAAGGCTGGAATATACATAATACCTTACCATAATACCAGACCAAGCACACCTGGGAAGAACGCTACACTGAACGACAACGTTGCATTTCCCTTCTGCAACCTAACAGATCCGCACTTGCTGAACTATTGCATCCCCGTTAGCCTTCCAGTGGCCCTTAAGAAAACACTAATTCTGAACGCAGCAATGTCTTGTTGGGACTCCAGCAATTTTTGGGAATTTGATGGCAGAAAACCTGGCGAACAGTGACAACGTCTAGTAGCCTTACAGTATTTGGAATTCTGTCATCTCTACGATTTGTTCAAATTTAGGACGATGGAGTGCGCAGACGACTGTGGCGAGTAGCAACACCGACAATAGCTGAATTTTCTAGTTTACGAGCAGGGGTACTGCCACTGGGTTTGTTCCACCTGTCAACTTCAGCAGAATACTCACAGCGCGTTATACATTGGAGAACAGAGGAAGTCTTCGTCAGCCCTCGGCGGCTCACCTGAAGATGACTGGTAAGTGCCCAGTCGACATATCGTGAGGTGTAATTCGTAAAGTGTAATCGAAGACATCAGGCAGCAATACAGAAATTTCTTCAGACATTATTCACAGTAACATTATTTTCAAATTCACAACAGGTCTCTCCGTTTCAGCTCAGTCATAGCGCACGGTTTCTGTCAAAGTTAGTGACTTATTTCATGATTCTTCGTACTCTCATTGCTATCATCTCCAGTCCTACATAGCACCTCTTCTTGGTCTAATCACTTTCAGCTCCTAATATTACACAAATAGTTCATAAACTGAAAACCATATGTAGAATTTTCCTTTTAATACGCCTAATACACTTTACATCGTGTTGTGCAACACTGTGAGAGACGACAAGTCACTGTGTTACTTATCTTCATATTCAAGGCTATTCATTAATGTTGTTATTTCACCCGAGAAATCATAGGAGGTTATCAACATGAGCAGGCGTTGATGGGAGCACGTACATTGTAAATACATGCGGGATCTTTACGACAGCTCTCCATCAAAAAGAATTTCCTGGAGTTGAGAACAAGAAGGCGGTTTGGTTATTTAACAGCAAACCTTGCAATGGACATTTGAGGCTCGGAAGCTATGTGCAGCTGTTAGGGAGAGGAATATCCCAAAGCAAATATTGTGGATAGAATGCTGGTTCTAAGAATTTATGGCACCTGTGTGCAGGCAATGCTTTTGGCTGTAGAATCGTAAATCTGCACACTTGGATCTACCTGTAAGGCATTACTGGCCACTGATGGGGCAGGGGCGCAGGAGAGAAAGTAGGCTGCCCAGTCATAACGTTTCGACAGTGTTGTAAACGCCTTTTGTATTCAGAGGTGGCATCAATTAAAATAAGCAAGTTTCCATGTTCGCCTTGGACTGGATGCTACAGGCAGAGCTATCAGGTCGTGTTGTCCCTCATCCTTTCGAGTTCTTTGGGAAGCCTCAGGCCTTATGAAGCGTTTTAGAATGGAACACAACATTTAAGGTGACTCTGAAATGATCTATGTTGGGACATAAAAGCACTTCTCTTTGTTCAGCTGAGGTCACTGGTCGGACATACTATAATGTTAGGCCCATCAAGATAATCATCTATGTAATGAATGTGTTGTTCACCCTAGACCTAAATGAAAAATCTCAAAACATGCCACCTAAGTAGGCCACAAGAAACACAATTCGTGAGCATAGCGTCTTCTCTTCCAAGCACGGAAATTTATAATTCAGAGATTTGCTGCCATTGCTGTTATTGGTGATTTTGGTTAGGAATGACTCGTGGGGGGGGGGGGGAGGAGGCCAACGAGTTAGAGGGGAGGTATGGGAATTGTGGAGTCTTGTGATTGGCACAAAATCCATGTATGGCCAGTTGCAATGGCGCGGTTTTCTACTTTCTGGAATTTTAATGGGGGTGGCTAGCAGGAAAACTTGAGCTTCTGATTCAGACTCCAGTCTTGAGAGGAGTTTCCGGTCTTGGCTCTGATTATGAGTGTGTTGTACTTGTGGCACCCTTCCCGAGCATGACTTCAGGCAGACTTGGGTTTTGACGTAAAAGCCTACGGTGAAGTCTTAACTGTGGCGACAGTCTGGACCTCAATTGTCTCAGACAAATAGGTTTCCCTAGGACACATCACTAGTCCATGACTTTGTATATTTCGTGCCCACGACACAACATTACAGGCGCTACAAATATCTGCTCCGCAGACTCTTGCAGGATGACTGTTACCTGATACAGTGCTAGGCGTCGAGAAAAGGATATAGTATTGCTGTCCTGTCTTGTTAGGGGAATCACAGTCTCACCACTTGTTCTCAACTGCACAAACGTAGCGTAAGTTCCAAGTAGAATAAATCTATCAAAGCTTATTCAGCATTAGATAGTTTCAGATTGTGTTATCCATATTTTTAGATAGAGTAAATTGATTAAACAGATAAAGCTTAGTCTTTGCCAACCAAACGCCCCCCAGTGGAATGCCAATTATTTGTTGCTTCTATTTGTGTTACGAACAGTTCATGATTTATTTTTCATCCCTATTAGTTTGTGTTTTGTCCTATTTTATCAATAAACTGTTTCCATTTTTTAAATAAAAGATCAGTCCTGTTTTTATGTATTTATCATACATCACTAATTGACCTCAGCAGTCAAGTTTTATTTAAGATTCTGTAAAAGGTGATAACCTCAAATGCAGGCTATCAATAACAATCACTGTCAGAGTGCAAAATTAATCTAACAGTCGCATAACAGACAGACAAATGCAAGTCTTACAAGTTAAAGCGATTGCTATCAGGGTGTAAACTTACAGTCACCTGCTGTCTCTCAAATCAACCGCAAGACCAGAGTATCCTTGCAGTTTATATCATTTTTTCACTAAATGTACATATGATGCCAGTAAGGATTCATAAAGGAATCATGCTCAAAGATTCCCGAAATAAATTCAGGAATTCATAACGTAAGAACATCACTGGGTACAATGATTAATATTACTCAGGTGTCTAAATTGAATTTATATGCATCTCAGTGCCCATTTGTTTCTTAATTATTAGGAATATCAATCGAAAAATCATATAAGGATACTCAGTTCTCTCACATTCATATCAGTTTAGTGTAATCAACTATCTTACTTGCTGCATCCAACAAACTGAAGTTCCCGTCACTACGTACTACAAGCAAGAAACTACAATTATCCCCTAATCCTTTTAAGTTACAGTGTCCTCAGTTACAGGTGACGTAAAACACTGTACAAGACAGTTGACTCAGACAAACACTGATTATCTTATGCAACATGGCACACAACATGTATCACAATAATTCAAACAAGAGATGAAAAAATATATTTGATAGTAATATTTACTGTAAGAAGTTAACACTTTATATCAGTAATAGATCATTTTGAACGATTTTGTTGCCTCATAATACGTTTCTTTCATAAGCCACATTACGTATACAATCTACAATTTCAGGCTTATGTGCAATCTTTCATTCTTCTCCACTGATAATCACATTTCTCTCATGACTTCTCTTATAACTTCACTGCTGGACAAATTGATTTTCTTCACATGTAGGACCAACTGTAAACAGTGGATGATGTCCTGAAACTTGATTATATTTTTATTCTCTAACATACAAAATCATTCAAGATAATCCAAAAGTTTAGATTGTACAAAATATCTTCACTACATTTCCCTATATAGTTACACATGCAACAGCCTGACACTGGAAATATAAGACACTCTCTTTGACCTTCACTTTCTGTGTCTCCAATTAAATAGCATTTGGATTTAACACACTCGATACCTGATATGGACTAACATAGATTAGAAAGAGGATTCTTGCCAATTGATGTCGTGAGAGGGACAGTCTGTGATATTTTGGTAAGACATTCGGACTTATCATGAATGAGTATGCTGATATTCTTTGTATTTCATATTGTTGACCCTTATCTAAACCTATTTTAATGTTTTGAAATACTAGTTTCATCACATAGCTGTAACTCAATTTAGTGGTCACCACAAATGGTACATTTTCAATTACCTTTTCTGATGGAAACTGGTTGCACTGCCCTGAGCCTGATGGTCAGGGTGTCAAAGCATTTATCAGCTCAGTCATCACGTCCTCAAATGTATGCAAATATGAACCACTACTTCTATGATTTTGCTGACAGTAAAGCCTACATAACCTCCCAAGCTTCTTCTTAACAGAATAATAGGGACTGAGCGACATGTGGTAAGAAGAGATATTAATTGTCTGTATCTTCTTATTGTGCGAAGTACATTTACAAACCACCTAAATTGCAAACCATAATCACATATAATTTTGTCTACATAACATACTATAATAGAATAAGACGATGCAATGCTTGTGCAACTGATCAACTTTTATCTCTCTGTAATGGTGTGAGCGTATTGAATTTTGAAAGACTACTGAATAGATCAATAGTCTCCAGTTATCTTAATCTTGACGAAATATTTAGAAATAAAAGAGCAAGTTTGGAGACTGTGAGCAGCGCCACCGTTTAACGGTTTACACATAGTCAAAACCTTGCGAATTTGCTTCTCCCCACTGAGAAAGTGACATATTTAACAAAGTTTGTGAAAAATATGTTCGTGCATCCAAGTTCACATAAATCTGTGTGTCAGATTAATTTGTTGACTATCTCCTCAAGAGTACAAATAGCCTATTGTAAACCCTTGTCACTACCCTTCATAAACAAAATATAATCTTTCACCAAATAGAACTGTCTGATAGCAATGTTGTCTCTGTCTCTCCACTTTTCCTCAACCTTCTTCCATACTGAATCTCTGTCTTTTTCCTTCCGAATAATTAGTAATTCAACAGCAACTTAATTATTGAAAACAACATACCTTAAGTATGTGTCATCGAAATTGTTCTCCTTCAGATAATCTTCAGTCTCATTGTTGAACCCTACAAGGGCTCTTGAAAGAGCACCACCACTAATGTCGTCCTTTCCCACAATCTACAAATTCATCTGTTGGAGATACAAAGCCAACTTGGATAGAAGATCGTGAGTAAACTTTGTGCTCATCAAATATTCCAGTGCACTATTATATGTATAAATTAATGTCTGCTGGACAAACAAATAACCACTGAACTTTCTGAAAAAAAAATTGTGCCTCAAACTCTGTAAATGAATAATTGCGTTAATACTTAATGAGCACCCAGCTTACAAAACCCGAAAGCATGACATTTCTTTACTCCATTCACTTCAAATTCTGCCACCAAAACCCATTTCAGAAATGTCGATAACAACACAATATATCTTCAGTTAGGTCCAGGTGAGACAGAAGAGGTGCTCCCATAAGAGCCAGCTTTACACACTCAAACTCTCTGGAATAACTCAACGCCTGTACGCATCTTAGAATCATCCCTGCTTACACAAATATTTTCCGTTAGATACACATGACACAAAGATGGGCAATCAGAAGAGCCTGCTTGACACACTCAAACTCTGCCTGCATTTAGGTGCCCCTTTCGTAAAAGTTGCCTACCTCATCACTGTACATAGCCGTCACGTATCCAAAATATTTGTACCTATAATCCCTTTGTAAACATTAATTAAACCAAGATATGCTATACTCTGTTTTCTCAACTTAGAAACAGGAAGTTCTCTAATCACTTCAGTCTTTTCGGGATCAGGTACAGTTTTTAAGGCACATATTTAGCCATAGCATGTAAATCTATTTTATCTTAATCAGAGTAACCTTTTGATAAAGCATGAAAGCCAATGAAAGTTATCTTGAGCGCGGTCGCATGTGATCGCTGGTGAGACACAGAGAGGATGCCTAGTCTTTTGTTAATTACTTCTTGTGTTATCTGTTCTGGAATGGAGTCGAGGGAGAGCCTCGCGCGTTAGACTGGCCGCTCTAATTTAAACTCTTTAATTTTATAAAAAGTCACTGCGTACTGCAGGGCGCATACTCGAGCATACTAGTAATTATATAAGGAAATTTCCACTGCGCACTGACGCGATACCGACTTGCGGATAATCAACATATCCTTAGTGATTAATATTATATTCCCAATGTAAGTAGCATAGTGCACTTCAATTATTATTGTTATGATTAACGCTATAGTGATTTCATTATTTGTTTAATCCATGATCCTAAAATTTCAACATTATATGTCAACTGTATTTTCAGTATTTATCTCATTTTAGCTCAGAAATAGCGTGGCCCACGAACCTCCTTCTTACGGCAACGAAATTCTCAAAGTATATGTCCGATGCCACCTTATCATGGTTTAAATATATTCACTGTTTTTTAAATATTTCCATCCATCTCAATTCAGTTCAACAAAAATTATTAAAAAAAACAAAATAATATAAATAATCGTATTTACTTACAGATATATATTTTTTATTTAATTATTTACAAGTTCCTGATGCTGTCACAATATGTCAAAGAAATTTCTGCTGACATCTTGATATTTCTACATTAACACAGAAGCCATAACAATGGAAAATGATCAACATTGATCCAAGATTTCACTATGTGGCTCTCAACACACCTTGGGTATCAACATATCATCAGTACCTATACATAATTTTTATCAATTAACCATCAATAATGCTGTTTAACCTCTGATAAATCCAGATGATCTGACCTTTATGCCACAAGATAACCTGCGAAATTGATAACAGAAGTAATAACATTGGATGCTGTGAATTTATGATGTAAAGGAAGCAGCTCAATCCGTTGATGACTTACTCATAAATAAGTATAAGGCAGTACTATAATACTATGAAATTTTTTCAACAACTCATCTAATGTCAATGGTCTAAAAGTTTGAATAATCGTTCTATATTTTCTGAAATGCAACAACAATTGAATGCTATTGTAATTATATTGCTAGATTTCCAGCACAGCGTTTGTAGCTAGGAAGAGGTTCGGAATCAGCCTGACTGTGATTAGGTGGCAGATGAGATAGCGAGAGAGAATTTGTTTGGTATACTGTAAAGACATTATTTGGTATTGCCCCCTTCTGGGGCACTACTAAGAACCTGTTATTATAATAACACACATCAGTTTCATTCACCACATATTTTCGTATTCTGCCTCAAAACATCCTTTATAAATCGCTGGGATAAGATGTGGCCTGAAAAGAACAAGTTATGTTCCTTCACATTAAACAAATCTACAGTATTATTGTACCAGGATCTTGAGAAAATAGCAAATAATGTTATTGCTGTACACCAAATAAATTCCCTCTCACTATCCTATCTGCCTCCTCATCACAGTCAACGTGATTCCATTTCACTTGGAAGTTACACTGTGCTGTGAAACTAGTAATAGAACTGTGTTAACATTACTGTCGCGCACGACGGATTTTGACTCAAAGAGCGATGTAGATCTGGTAACAAACAATGATTTTAACTTTTCAGCCTTAATTTACGCTCATCAAATACCGACGTCATCATAAACTAATTACTTTTCAGTGACATTCACCACACTCAAATGGTTAGTACTTTAAGAAAAAACCAGTCATTAAAACAGCATCAGTCACCAACCTTGGCGCTATCGCCACATTCGTAGACAAGCTCCCACGCCTACTTGTCTTTTTATTTCTACACTTTCTGCAATAATTGTTCCCTTCACCATAGTCTACTGAAAAGAAGGATTAGGTCATTAAACTGCTTCAAATGGTTGAAATGCTACCACACTAAACATAGACACTTGTGTAAAAACTACAAGACGAAATGACTGTACTAACATCTATTTAAAACACATGACTCACTAACAAAATTACATTTTACTATCTCTCATTCAACTTATTTAATTGTTCATAGTATTCGTCATCAGCAAGTGATTCTGCTACAAACTGCAGTTGTCAATCAGATGGTGGTGATCTCTCTGCACACATGTTACTCCAAGGATGAGCTGATCATCCATCCAGCATGTGCAGACCAAATTCTCTATTTTTCCAGTGCATGTCTCTAACGTTCCCTGCGTTGCAATGATAATTACCAAATTATCTACTATTCCAGCCATTTTTAGTTGTCGTATAATCACCATTTTCATTGTGATTAAGTCCCTCATCCCGATGCCTCCATTTACCATTATCTGTCACATCATGTGTCATACTACTCATAGTCATAAATTCTGTTGTTTCTACCACATCAAGTGTCATCATTATTGTCAAATTCTAATTCCTGTAGTAGGCACTAGAAACCTTCCAAGTCAACCAACACTCCAACTGGGAAGAGTAACTTAACATATATGTGCTACAAGTTTCATAAGACAAATGCACATCAACGCAGCAGGACTGTGAAGTATATGTAAGAATTGATTTTTCAATTATGTGTATGTCAAGAATCATTTGGAATGGATAAAAACGTAATTGTTAAAATTTTTGTTATCAAATAACCTTCCTTAACTCTGTCTCATACAGCTTCAGACCAATGAGCAGACAAGAAGAAATGCACAAAAATAGTAATAACAATCACTTTCTGATCAAAGCTTGGATACATCACGTTTTTCTTATGACGTACATGCCCAGTAGGTGAAAGCCAAATATGAGGTAGCTCTTGAAGCTGCGTCCAATTTACACCCATTTCTAGTTTTTGAAAATTATGCTCTGCATGTGTACCTTTAACATTCTAATTAATTCCTGAATATGGCACACTACTGGAATTTTGCTAACTTTGTAGCCACTATGTGGCATTTGCTTATGACTTACGACAAAAACTATATCATTCAGTTAGTTTCATTCTTCACGTTCTTAACAATTGTACTTATTAACTACTAATTATGGCATGTTACTGGAATCCTGCTAAATATGAAGCCACTAAACACATATGGCCAAAACTTTACGGTTTTATTCTGCACAGATTTATTCAAGCTACTTGTTTTTTATTCAGTAGTTTTTATCACCTATTCGTTTAGTTTCCTAATTTAAAATATTCATTAATGCTTTGAAATATGTCTTATTATATTTTTCTACGCTCCTTTGACGTCGTTTACATCACTTTATAATATTTGGTCTCCTTTGCTATGTTTAAAATTGTCAATTTGGATGTTAAGCGCCCGGCTAGTTGATTTCACGCCATTCACTTGCAGTAGTCCTAGCAGACGGCCATGGCCTCGTCATACCGAAGTTCACCAACTTACAGTAGCTGCAGCCTTTGTGTGCCCCGCTCCGTGCCCTACGCTTGCCTGCGGTGTTCGCCTCCACCCCACCTAATGTCGCCGCCTCGGGGTCGCAGCACACGACGTACGTTTTCTGGTCCTTGTCTTACACCATGCCCCTCAAACTTCATAGTTTCTTTGTTTTGTTATTTATTAGTTGTCGCCTTAGTACTATGACGTTTTCCTTTCTCACTTTTCACTGTATCTATACCGACAGGTGTCGGAATTTTATAAATGATAGTCCTTATTTGGTTTATTCTAAGCATACAAGCCACCGTAAATATTATTTTGTACCACACATCTTTGGTTTGTTTAGGGTACGTACACCTAATTATGGGCATTTTTTAGCCTGAATCGGTTGTACATTTTAAAATATAAGCCTCATAACTGAACGGGCGATTTCCATGTCTCTTACGATGCTACTCTTGCTATTCTTTGTATCAAGTTTTCACTTTTCAAGGAGAATTGCACTCCAAATTCCTCCCTAAAACGGTAAATTTCTGAATTACGTCTGTTGACTGCCGAACGTGACCTCTCCTTTACAGATACCTACATACTGAAACCTAATGAAATAATCTACTATCCTTGATTCTTTTCCAACTACTAAAATACATATTTCATGTATGGAAGAAAGGAGTTTACATAAAGATTCCAGGTTACTCAGGACATATAATTGAAACAAATCTCAGCAGTGCAAATCAGTTTATCTTTGTCGCACAACACAAAACGGATACCAGGGAGAAAATCTAAGAAAATAATCAGTTCCACAAAAGTGGAATAATGATCTCTTATGAATCAGTAATCCAAACCTCCTTACTCCAGAAACAACGATAACAGTCCCACTGAGTCTTTATTTCTTTTTAAGTGTTCGTAATCTCTGACCATACCGCCCTATGTACCTCCACTCCACTATGAAAAATGTAGTCCCTGCTCATACATTACACACGGACTGCATTCTCCGTCATATCCACATAGTAAGCTCAGTTGTATCATCCACCACTGACAGTTAGAAAAATGAATAAATGTTGCATTCTTCAAGTACCATACAAGAAGAAAAGTTTGTATGTTGCAATTACAGAAAGACATATGTGGGTACAAAGCAATCTGAGCTCATACGAAAAAGTCCTGCAAGCATAGGCTAAAATTCTGGCAGACAGCACTGGTTTAGATATATTAAAAGAATGATTTTCTAGTTCATATTAATCAGAATAATCAAAAATTGTAAATATTCGACGGGAACATGAAAATCAACATTACAAAAACTATTAAATAAAATTAGTTGGAGAGTGTATTGTTCGATAATATTAAATGACAGAATACACCTGTGAGGCATTCGGAAGGCTACAGGAAAGAAAAATCCTGGCTACAGTCTGCAATAATGAACACATCGAGTGTGTTCTTTACGAATCATCACTCACCCTCTGTCTAAATGATTTGCAAGCTCTGATACTATAGTGAAAAGCAAGACTAAATTATAATTGCCATGAGGAATTCACTGTCTGCCACAGGATGAGGCTTGAAGGGTACAAACACTGTAACATATCACTAAGTGCAATGGGTAATAAAGGGCAAGTGTATCTCAGTACAGAATATAATACGTAAGAAAATAGATTTAGAAAACCAACATGCGTAACTATCTAATTTCAGATTCATGCTTGTAGCGATGCACATTTCAGCTGGGATGATTCTCCAGGTATGTTTTCATCTACTCACAGAGAATACAATAGCTAAACCTTTGAACAAAATCATTCAATTAGGAGAAGAAAATCTTCTTAGCCAAGATAACAACAAAACACTGTATTGTGGATAACAGGTTTCGGTAAACTATGTTACCATCATCAGATCTTCGTACAGGTCATAATAGACATCTTGTGCCAGATGCACACAAAATCTGTGTGTCAGTATGGTGGCGCCCTAGTAGGCATAACGTGTGATTATATAGATGGAATATTGTGGCTATTGTTTATTATAACCTGTACGAAGATCTGATGATGGTAACATAGTTTACATAAATCGATTATCCTCAATACAGTGTTTTATTGCGATCGTGGTTAAGAAGTTTTTCTTCTCCTGAGAAAGTAAATACAGATAACTCCTTCATACTCAGTTTGAGTAAACTAATAAATCACTCAGTGCCGTTAATACTTACACGTTTGTTATACCGGTACACAGAATTAAGGTGATTTGGTAACGGTCCAGTGTTCAGCAAGAGTAGTCAACGTAACCTTAGCTTAGTTTTTGGCAGAAAATAAATGACTACTGCACAAACGAGTGGTGCTACATTATACTGTATGCTATCAGCATTCTCTTATGACACATTCCTTAAATCATCAACCTCATTTCACATTTCACTGTTCCGCAATTTAACTAACGTCAGTTTGTCAAGATGGCTTCCGTCTACGTTCCATTTAGTTAAACAAAAGTGTGAATGAAGACTAGAAAATAACAATTCAACACGAAACCTTCCAACGAAGGGTATATATTGTTCTTTATCAGTTATAAACACATGATTATAGTGTCACAATGAGAACCGTGGTCAATTTTCATTTTGCAAAATAACCTTAGCGATCTGAAGCACAATACTATTTCATGAACAAAGCGTAGGACTAAATTGTCTTTCACATATAATTTAGTGTGGATAAACTGAACACAAAATAAAGTGAAGTGAACTTGAAAAATGATAGAGAAATACGCAGGTCAGCATATGATAATAGGTAATATCTCATAACCTACACCACTGAACACAAGTACGCGTTCGTAACAGAAGATGCATGGAGTGATACACAATCACGGTATCTCGTTTACCTTACACAACAACACAGACTTGGCCACAATTAACTGACTTCAAATTGTCTTACCGGTGATCTGATGCAACGTACAATTATTGAAATCATGGTTCGCTCTTAGGCTAGTAAATTTAACAAAGTAGTATTTTCTTCCAAATGTCACTCAAGAACAAAGCACGTCTCAGCACTCCAAGCGACTCCATTCGACTCCACTTGTATACTGCCGAGAAAAGAATTGCTAACTTTCTTTTAAAACCAAATGCACATCTCACTTGCTGCCGCCAAGCCCTGTGATTAGCTCAGAACCAAGAAACACATATTAAATTTTCGAAGCAATGGTCATGTATAGAGTTCACGAACAGCCCAGAATCTATACGTGTTGAAACTGACTAGCCTCATATCTCTGCTTGTGAACTCTCGGAAAAGATTAAATGAGTGGTGAGAAAACGAAAGTGATACCAGCAGGCATCTTCCAAGTTCCTGTTCTTGTTACCAGACAGAGGAGCGCGTAGGCTACTTTCTTTGCAACGCTTTGTGAAGTATAGTGGACTTAGGTGCAGAATTCTGAGACTTTATAGCTTGTTTAAAAGATTAACGTTGTACTAGGAACCAGCAACAATCCAGTTAGCAGGGCGAAAATAATGGTTTCAAATCTCGCAGGACAATTTCAGTTGTAAAAGGGCGGTCAAAATCTGGAGAAGGATCCTCATTAAGAATCTATGAGAGCCATTACCGGTATTCTTCAACTAAAACAAAATGGGCTGTCAAAATATGATTTCTGTTCAATGTACAGGGTGAATCATCGAAAACTTGCACCGCAAATATTGTGGAAATGGAAGGTGCTATTGAAGTGCGATTTCCAGAGAATTCCGAGCGAGGTGACGCAGTGGTTAGCATACTGGACTCGCATACGGGAGGACGACGGTTCAATCCTTCGTCCGGCCATCTTGATTTAGGTTTTCCGTCATTTCCCTAAATCGCCCCAGGCAAATGCCAGGATGCTTCCTTAGGAAGGGCACGGCCGACTTCCTTACCCATCCTTCCTTAATCCGATGAGACCGATGACCTCGCTGTTTGGTCCCTTCCCCCAAACAATCCAATCTAATCTAGAGAATGGACTGGTAGTCACGGATTCATATTGTTAGCCACACTGTAATAATACTCCGAAAATGTATTTTTTGTGTAAACAAAGGCTCTTTTGAATGGAACAGTGCCTACTAACAGTCAAAAAGAGGGATACCTGAGAATGTCATTGGTGTTTACTGCAGCAGTCTAGTGCGGTTCGTTTACGAGATACTGTATTGTGCAAAGTTTCCACATCGACACTTGTTTATACCATTCAAAATGCGTAGTTGTGAGATGCGATGTTGTTATGTATGTTTACAGTAAGCATGTGTGTTCCCCGAGTGCACTGCGACTTGCTACAGTGTGTGACAACCCAAGCCGTACGTAGTGAGTGTACAATGGAAACTATCAGCACAATAAAACATGACATGCTCATGATATATAGAGAGTGTAGGAAAATGAAGTTTGTTCTTTTGTGGCGTTATGCTAAAGATATTCCTGTAGACTTCAACCATCTCGGTAATTATCTGTTGACCTTCAACTCGTTGCATGAAAGTGATTGTGTAACGCCTAGGCAACGTAAGGGAAGGAAACGAGTGAAGACAGAAAAAGGGGAAATTAACGTTCTTGCTACTGTTACACTTGATCCGCACGTTATTTCCCGCTCAACCGCACGAGGAAGCGGCAAGAGGCAGGCAAGTGTGCTACGCATTCTCCATCGATATACGGGGTAACTATAAATAAACTTTCAAAACGCTGTAGAAGTAACACTACTGATCAGAATGACGTCAAATTGCAACGGAATATTATCGGGGAAGGGGAAAAAACTATGGCAGAATGAAAAAAAAGAGTGAAAATTGGTCAACAGATGGCGCTGTATGTGTCAGAACACGTTAATGAAAACACCTGTCATGCGCACGACACATTCAAGTTGGTATAAACACGCCGAGTACACTGCTTTTCCTCATTTCGCGTCTGCGACGTTCATCACGACTGTCTCAATGCAGCATCGCACTCTGCTTGTAAAGCTGTACTACGGGAATGATGACTGCACAGTCGGTCTGCAGAAGTTCCGGACACTGGAGGGTTTGAAAAAAGGCGTTGGTCCGACGACTGCCGTGGTTCCGGACAAAATGATTCGGAAATTCGAAAAGACGTGTTCTTTTTGTGTGCAACCTGGTAGACGGAGGAAACGAACTGATTCGACGTCAATGGAAGCAATGGCCACCACTTTGCAGTAGGAGACGAGTGGTGGTGTGCAAACGTGTAGTGCACGCAGAATTGCCCGACGTCAGCACGGTGTGTAAAATCCTACGAATCATTCTTTGTATCCATGCAAAATTACCCGTGCGCTCGAGCTGTTGTTGACCTGCCAGCAAGAGAGAACTTTGCTTTTTAATTTCTTGTTCGCATGGAAGTGGACAATAATTGGCCGTAGAAGATTTTGTGGACAGAGAAAGCCCACTTCCATCTGAGAGGATATGTCAATACACAGAATTGCCGAACATGGGCAACGGAAAATCCACACGCAAATAAACCGGTACCACTTCATCCTGAAAAGGCCACTGTGTGGTGTGAGTTTATGGCAACATTTATCACAAGGCCATATTGTTTCGAAGAGACAGGTGTTTCCGGTCTTGTTACCTGTACCGTCACTGGTAAGCGCTAAGAGTGTCCTTTGCGCAACCACGTCATTCCAACTCTCCAGCACCGTAGATGTGTGGATGGGATCATTTTTACACAAGATGGCGCACCTCCGCGCATGGCAAATCCAGTGAAGCAGCTGCTGAAGCGCCATTTCGGAGTGATAAGTAATGCAACGAATTGTTGTTTGAGATCGCGGAATATTCCCTCTTCAGACTCTGTAGTTTCACAGAGTTCTGACTGGTGGCAGCGACATAAGTAGCCTTCAAAATGGCGTCTGTAACGCAGGTGCGTTCCAAGCAGAGAGCTGTCGTTGAGTTTCTTTTGGCGGATAACCAGAGCATCGCAGATATTCATGGGCGGTTTCAGAGTGTCTACGGAGACACTGTAGTGAACAAAAGAACGGTGAGTAGTTGACTGAGGCGTCAATCATCATCGCAATAAGCCATGAGAACCTGTCTGATCTCCCACGTGCCGGTCGCCAGTTGTGACTCTTGCAATTCTGGAATTAAAGAAAGAACTTCAGCGTGTTCCGTACCACTTATCCTTCTCCATGACAATTCAAGGCCTCACAAAAATCCGCGATCACGAGAGGAGCTCACAAAACTACATTGGTCTTCATCCACCATACAGTTCGAATCTTGCGTCTTCTAACTTACATCTGTTTGAACCATTGGAGAATACGCTCAGCGGCAAGAAGTACGCGTATAATAGGGATGTTATTGATGCAGCAAGACGTTGGCTCCAGCGTCGACCAGTAGAGTTGTACCATCCGAGGATACAGGCCCTTACGGTAAGGTGGCGTAAGCTCTTCACATTGAACCGAAATTATGTTGAACAATCTGTTTTTTTTTAGCAAATCTGTGAGGAATAATACTATGTATTAGGAATCTGAATCAAACCAGCCTGTTTTAAGAATTACTTTCTGAGCACCTCTCGAACGCCTATCGCAGTATAGAGAGCAGAAAAACGCTAAAAGGAAGGGAAACTACACATTTCAACATTTCCTTTGGCATGGTGCAGTGTAAACCACGTAATGGTACACAATCCCACATGCCACTGCCTATAACGAAACCACGATTCCTAGACTTGTCTCTCTTTCTGCGAACGACGTATCTTAGCGCAGGGAGGGATTATTTTCGGGACGATTCAACAGTGCTTGAAGAATGGCTTCTTCATTGTCACAAGGGATTTCCTCTCGTGATTAGCGCTCTTCTAATTTTTTTTCTTCCTTGATCATGTGTCTTAATTATTTCTCAAATACACTGAGGTAACAAAAAGTAAAGATGTAGAAGCTTATCTCACTACGGGTAAGATAGACACTGCCTACAGGAAAATTAAAGAGACCTTTGGAGAAATGAGAACCACTTGTATGAATATCAAGAGCTCAGATGGAAACCCAGTTCTAAGCAAAGAAGGGAAATCAGAAGAGTTGGAAGCAGTATATAGACTGTCTATATAAGGGGGATGTTCTTGTGGACAATATTGTGGAAATGGAAGAGGATGTAGATGAAGATGAAATGGGAGATACGATACTGCGTGAAGAGTTTGACAGAGTACCGAAAGACCTGAGTCGAAACAAGGCCCCAGGAGTAGACAACATTCCATTCGAACTACTGACGGCCTTAGGAGAGCCAGTCCTGACAAAACTCTTTCATATGGTGAGCAAGATGTATGAGACAGGCGAAATACCCTCAGACGTCAAAAAGAATATAATAATTCTAATCCCAAGGAAAGCAGGTGCTGACAGATGTGAAAATTACCGAACAATCAGTTTAATAAGTCACGGAAGCAAAATACTAACGCGAATTCTTTACAGACGAATGGAGAAATTGGTAGAAGCCGACCTTGGGGAAGATCAGTTTGGATTCTGTAGAAATATTGGAACACGTGAGGCAATACTGACCCTATGACTTATCTTAGAAGCTAGATTAAGGAAAGGCAAACCTACGTTTCTAGCATTTGTAGACTTAGAGATAGCTTTTGACAATGTTGACTGGAATACTCTCTTTCAAATTCTGAAGGTGGCTGGGGTAAAATACAGGGAGCGAAAAGCTATTTACAATTTGTACAGAAACCAGATGGCAGTTATAAGTGTCGAGGGGCATGAAAGGGAAACAGTGGTTGGGAAGGGAGTGAGACTCGGCTGTAGCCAATCCCCTATGTCATTCAATCTGTAAATTGAGCAAGCAGTGAAGGAAACAAAAGAAAAATTCCGAGTAGGTACTAAAATCCACGGAGAAGAAATAAAAACTTTGAGGTTCACCGATGACATTGTAATTCTGTCAGAGACAGCAAAGGACTTGGAAGAGCAGTTGAACGGAATGGACAGTGTCATGAAAGGAGGGTATAAGATGAACATCAACATAAGCAAAACGAGGATAATGGAATGTAGTCGAATTAAGTCGGGTGACGCTGAGGGAATTAGATTAGGAAATTAGATACTGAAAGTAGTAAAGGAGTTTTGCTATTTGGGGAGCAAAATAACTGACGATGGTCGAAGTAGAGAGGATATAAAATATAGACTGGCAATGGGAAGGAAAGCGTTTCTGAAGAAGAGAAATTTGTTAACATCGAGCATAAATTTATGTGTCAGGAAGTCGTTTCTGAAAGTATTTGTATGGAGCGTAGCCATGAATGGAAGTGAAACATGGACGATAACTAGTTTGCACAAGAAGAGAATAGAAGCTTTCGAAATGTGGTGCTACAGAAGAATGCTGAAGATTAGATGGGTAGATCATATAACTAATGAGGAGGTATTGAACAGGATTGAGGAGAAGAGTAGTTTGTGGCAGAACTTGACCAGAATAAGGGATCGGTTGGTAGGACATGTTCTGAGGCATCAAGGGATCACCAATTTGGTACTGGAGGGCAGCGTGGAGGGTAAAAATCGTAGAGGGAGACCAAGAGATGAATACACTAAAACAGATGCAGAAGGATGTAGGTTGCAGTAGGTACTGGGAGATGAAGAAGCTTGCACAGGGTAGAGTAGCATGGAGAGCTGCATCAAACCAGTCTCAGGGCTGAAGAGCACAACAACAACAAGTCATGGGATAGCGATACACACATATAAAAATGGTGGTGTTATCGCGTACACGACTTATAAAAGGGGAACGGTAGTAGGAATATTCCACTTCGTAAATCGTTATAAAATTCAATATTCCGAAATCCATAGACGGCGTTTGCTAACAGCACGACATCGTCTGTAGTGCCTCTTCTGGTCTCGTGACCATATCGGTAGGACCTTAGGCAGCTGGAAAACGTTGGAATGGTCAGGCAAGTCCTTGTACGGTTGGTAGGAGCAGATGGTACGGTTGGAATGTGGCGCGGACTCCCCAAACCCATAGACCCAGGTTGTCAGCATGGGACTGGGCAAACTGGTGGTAGCTCTCTAATGGTGTGGGCTGTTGTTATGTGGGTCGGACTTGATCCTCGGTTGTGTCCGGCTACTTAGAGACCGTTTTCCGCAATTCATTGATTTCATATTGTCAAACAACGATGGAA
The DNA here is from genome assembly GCF_023864275.1 of Schistocerca cancellata. Classification (NCBI taxonomy): domain Eukaryota; kingdom Metazoa; phylum Arthropoda; class Insecta; order Orthoptera; family Acrididae; genus Schistocerca; species Schistocerca cancellata. The sequence continues at coordinate 127,348,864 of NC_064631.1, forward strand.
CTTTTATGGATGACAATGCGTCATGTCATCGGGCTACATTCGTTCGCGATTGGTTTGATGAACATTCTGGACAATTCGAGTGGATGATGTGGCCACCCAGATCGCCCGACATGAATCCCACGCACCATTTATGGGGCACATCTGAGAGATCAGTCCATGCTCAAAACTCAACAACAGCAACACTTTCGCAGTTATTGACGGCTATAGGGCCAAAATGGCTCAGTATTTCTGCTGGAGACATGCAACGAGTTGTTGAGTCCATGAGACTTGGCGCTGCTGCACTACGCAGGGAAAAGGAGGTCAAACGCGATATTAGGAGGTATTCCATGACTTTTCTCACCTCAGTATAAATTCAGTTTATTACCCCTATATGGAATTTGTAATACGCGAACTTAGTACACACATGTCTGGTGTGTAAAAAAATCTTTCTACGCCATTTCGTGGTTCTTCTAGGGGTGGCTGACTATTGTTCGATGTTAAAGAGGGATAGTAAAAGTGATGGAAAACAGAAAGATAAATTTTGAAAGTTAAATGTAACAGAGGATTCTAAATTTGCTAAGATCACTGTTTGTAATATTTTAGAATGTGACTGAAAAAATTAAACCGTTATTAAAATACTGACACTGTTAGAATTTCATTTTAATATCTAAAATATAGTGAAGTGTGATTTATTATTCTATTAAAAATCCTGACCTGATAATAATAATAATGGCGTGTGACGAGGGCCTCCCGTCGGGTAGACCGATACCCTGGTGACCAGATAAAACCACGAGAACGTAATTTTCGCATTCAGGATTACATGTTTTTCTAAAACCTATTTTTTCGGAATTTAAACTTGTTTTGTCATCGTACACACATTTCGGTATGAGTTTTTATCTTTAATTTGGTGATCTGCTTTCTTATTAGTAATGCCTTTTACGCAATTAGCGTGATAACAACATTTATTGCCCTTCATTGCCATCAGTAAGCTCTAGGAGATGATCCCAAGTTCTGTTCTCTGATACTGGAATTCGTGTCCTGGTATTTTCTTTCCTGTTGGTGAGATTTGGACGCACAGAATAAGTTCCTGTGTGATGCTAATACTGGAACAGAGTAGATGTGTATCCCATTGTTAACTTACAGAATTTCTTCATACCGAATAAGGCTCCAGATTTTGTCCTAAAAAATCTTTGCTACTTACTGTAACTGTAATTCTCGATTTTCCACCTAATGTTAGTATTACTGTTAACCCATTTCTGTCTAGCGTAACATATATGTCATGGAACAGCCTGCCATCGTTTTCTCTCGTTGGCAACAATGCCTGCGTTTGCAGTGGCCATTGTTGTATGGCTTTCGGATAAGGTGGCTTTGTTGTTCATGTTTAGGTAGGTTTCAGTCAGTTGCAAGCATTAAGTGGTCAGTGACTGGTGCTTCAAGTACGGAAGACTTTTCCGAGTGAGATTATGTCTTGGAATAGGAAGTAAGTATCATTTTTATCGGAAATTATAATACAATTTGTTTAAATTATGGTTGATTATAATGTTAAAAGTACTGAAATTTATGTTAATGGTTATCTACAAAATGCAATTCTTATTTTTGTGGCTCCAAATTCAGTTTTAATTTTGTGTTGCATAAATGACACGCTAGGCAAAACAGTGAAAATAACTATTCGTTCTCTTTAGAGGTCTATCTCTCCATGAGATCCTGGCTATTTTTGAAGGGGAGGAAGAAGACGCAACATATATATTTATTGAACCTCCTGAAGCTAATGTGGATTCGGATGAAGATTCTGGGGAAGAAGATGGGGGGGAAACGTCGATAATCTTGGACCAAGGCAACTCCAGGCTGGTGCAGAAGTGGCTTTAGCAAGTAAAAACAGGTTAGGTAGTGGACCTGAGATTAATTTCTCTCCTGATGATAAACCAGATGAACAGGAAAAGTCACAGATCTTAAAAAGTGTAATCAGAGATTGGAAAAAAAGACGATCTTCGTAGTGTTAGTTCTGTATTTCCCGTGAGTGATTATAGTAAATACAGAAACTAGTCTCCAGTTCAGTGTTTTGAATTATTTTGGGGCGACGAAGTAATTGCAGTTCTTCTCACTGAATCGACAAAGTATGCTTTGTTCAAGAACTGCTCAGATCAAAAAAAAAACATTTGAAGAGATAAAGGATTTTCTAGGAATACTAATTCTTTCTGGCTATAATCCTTTACCTAGCAGAAGATATTACTGGGATTCTGGATTGGAGATGAGAAATGAAATGGTCCACAGCACGATGAGAAGGGACAGGTTTGAAACAATTATGAGATTAATTCACACAACACAACACAAAACAACAATCGATGCTAATGATAGAATATGGAAGCTTCGTCCTGTTTACACCACATACATTGTTGGTTTACCTGAAGCAACGAGGTTTTTGTGCAGCCTGGCCGTCCCTATCACCTGATCTTGATCCGTGTGACTTCTGGCTGTGGGCTATCTGGAAGATGTTGTGATCAGTGTTCCGAATGCTGACTTAGCTGCATTGAAGGCACGCATTACGCAACACATTATGAACGTGACTCCGGAAACACTTCGATCAGTTGTGGAGCATGCTGTTCCTCGATTTGAACTTGTTGCATAAAATGGTGGACAGCATATTGAACATGTTTTGTTCCAGTTACGTGGAAATTAATAATCGGATTTGATTTTGATTGATGCTTTTTATGCGGTTTTTGGCCTCAGGACAATTAAAAACCGGTGTGAGTGATGCTTTTTATCGGCTTTTGGTCTCAGGACAATTAAATACCGATTTTTTTCCAATCAATGCGATACAACCATGCCGTGGTGGCTTACGTAACTAACAGTATCATACCTGCACACCCATGAGCACTGAGTAGCAAAGGCATTGTTGTATGATTCTTTCGTCATTTGTAGTCGACCAGTATTAAATTCTAATGCTTACAGTGCCATCTGTTGCTACATTTTGCAACTATTAATTTTTCTTCTGCCACACGTTTCCCCCCCCTCTCTGACAATATTCCGTTGCAATTTGAAGTCATCCCGGCCAGTGGTGTTATTTATACAGTGGTTTGAAAGTTTACCTTTACTTATAATCACCCTGTATGTTCGACACCTATCCCATCTCTCTCGATCAGCTGCTGCATGGAAACGATTATAAGATTAGTGCTAACTTCTGTCCCTACACGTTAAGATAGAATACTCAAGATGTATCATGTTTAGTGATGAAACGACATTCACCAATAATGGTCCGCAAAACCGCCGAATTATGCGCTGTTTTTCTGATGAAAATGCGCGTTGGCTTCATCTGGTTGAACGTCAGCGTCCACAGACTGCAAACATGTGGTGCGGGATAGTGAACCCTCAACTTCAGTTTTTCGTAGACAGAACACTGAATGGGCACAAGTATCGTAGCTTCCTAACAGACCATCATCCACGGATACTAGAGGACGTTCCTCTGTAATTTGGAAAGAACCTGTGGCACTAACATTATGTCTGGTATTTCATAGTGCAGGACGTACGGCCGCATGTCTTCACGAATCGTTTCCAAATCGTTGGATTAGTCGCAGAGGACTCGTACCTCGGCCGGCTTTGTACCCGCATTTGACACCTGTCGACTGTTTTCTGTGGTGAAAGCTTATGGACACTTCCTTCGAGGACGTACCAACTACACCCGATGATGTGCAACGAAGTGCTACCACAGCCTGCTCGGATATCTCCGCTGAAATGCTAGCAAGTGTGCAGCAGTCGTTCCGTATCAACCTGGAAGCGTGTATTGCCCCTGCCGGTGTTAGTTCCGAACTCAAGTTGTGATAGTTACCTCTGTATTGGTCACAATCGACATACATAGTGTACGCACTTGAGTTATTCCTTAGCGTGTGCTGCGTCAGGAATACTGCAAGTCAGCGGGGGAACTTTTCAAAATACGTTATCTTGTAAACGACTCGTATTAGAGCCCTGCAAAGACAACACCGACATTCTAATTTACCCTGCGTTCAATTTGTTAATTTCAATAGGCGTATTTCCATTCCAAAAAGTGTACGTTTTCACAAAATATACACATCATAGTATTGTTGCAATCTGTTGACTGACTAACTGTACGAGACCCTGACTATGAATCCATTGTGTGAAAACCGCGCATCAATGGCACTTCGCATTTCTGCAATATTTACGGCGCTAATTTCAAGTGATTCACCCTGTACGTGCTAAGGCTAACACTAAAATACGTTTGCTAAATATTAGTTTCGGCCTTATAGAGTGTTACTATATCTACGTTGCGTGAAACAGAGAGGTCTGGGTATAGATAGGAAAGTAAAAATAAAATTTCTGACAGATGCTATAATACAACAACGTCACGTTAGCAGAAAAAAGCCCGTTTATTTCAGCCAGAAAAAAATTGCAGCTGTATATTATAAAGCATCGAAAACATGACAGTTAGGCCTGCCATTTGACATGTTGTCTACCGTGACTAGAAAATCAGTTGCGAAAATGTTCTTCCTGTTACACTCCAGTAGTGTCTGTGATCCAAGAGCGGAGTTCTCCAACGTTGGTGAATACGGCGTCATGGTCGTCGCATGTGGGTCCTCCCCATGAGACGATGCCCACCTGTGTGGAACCACTGACGAGTGGACCTCCGGGGTCTTCGTGGCAGACAGACTGGCCCTCATCGCCAGCGCACGCCATACGCTTCGTTACTGTGTTGACACCAATGAAGTTATCCTGGCAAGTAGAGCGGTCGACGATATTGACGTCCACCTTCATCAGGACTGTTGGGAAGGTGCCACCGGAGGCTAACTGACCCCAGCCCGTCACAGTAACGGCGAGGACACTCGCAGGGTCATAGCCAGCTTCTGGAAGGCCCACGGGCTGCACTTCAGAGCCCAGTGGGAACGACTCACTAGGCTGTGAAAGTATACACCACACATTAGTCGACTTAAGTCGTTTCACATCAAGAATACAGTTGTAGTCACTTTTCACACAACTTCACGATAATTCACTACTGGTTTCAAGGTCCATACTAATAATCATTAGTTGGCGAGGCTAGTACGTGAACCACTTGGAAACCTGAGACTCTAAAATCTCTGCTGTGCTGCATGTGTATCAAACAATATCGTACACACAACAGAGATGAACTCGAAGGTTCGGAGCCAACGTAGACATTCTAGGACATAGTAATAAATACTCCGAGGACCTAATGAATTAAATGTATGGTATAAGCGGCTCATAATTTGGGTTAAGGCAAATAAGCCCAAGCCGCAAGGGATTAAACGTAGCAGAATTTTAAAAGGTAAGTCACTTAACATCAGTTTGGAGAAAGAATTTATTAAAATTTATTAAAATAAAGAATCCTCCTCTACAGAAAGGACAAAGGAAACAATACACCAGTAGTACGTAAGTAAATTAAAGGAAATTTCTCTTCAGTAGAAGAGCTGTAGTACTCAGATATTGACATTTAATGAAACACTAAACATTCAAGCTTAGAGCACAAAGTTGTTTGGAAAAGGGGTTAATCATAACATAATCAGAGAAAACAAAACTAACAAAATCTGAAACACAGAACTCTTGCAGAAGACTGTATGATAATAAATTAAAATGTAACTTACGGAATGAAGAGATACTAGAAGATCAGGTTATGCAAATTATGTACGGACTTCTTATCAGAAGAAAGGGCAGATTGCTCATACAAAATTTAAATTTACTTCTGGAAGGAGCACTGACAGAGAGAAACCTAATTAACGGAAGTATGTAAATGAGTGATATGTATGGATTTGGTATAATAGTAATGGGTGTTTCAAATAGAACACCGGTTTGGAGAGACCGTTATTTTCATTTCTTGGTCTTGGCAACGAAATCTTTGCGTTTTTTATGGAAAGTTATCGTACGGAACAGCCAATGTTGACTGTGAAAAGTCACTATAGGAATGCTGAAAGTTTCACGGAAACTGCGTGGAAACACCGTATCATTCTCGGATACAACACTGTACCAAATGAATCCCCTGTTCGTGGATTGGTCAAGGAATTGGAATTAACCGCTCAAACAGAAGGCGTCCATAGTCCTGGACGCTTTCGAAGTGCCCGGAAAGGGGCAAATGTTGCTGTACGTGATTCTGTAACTGTGAGTCAGGGAAAATCGAGTCACCATCGTGCTCAAGAAAATGCGCAAATGTCCAACAACAATTCATAGAATATTAACAAAAGATTTGCATTTAACACCCGTACAGAGTTCAGTTCACGCAGAAACACAACCAGCGGATCATGAAAAAGGACGGCAGATTGTGCAATGGGTCCTGGAAGAGGTACGGGAGAGCCATGGCTACACAAACCTCATCATCTTCTTAGATGAAGCTAATTTCCATTGAAACAACTTTGAGAAGAGCATAACTGTCGAATAAGTGGACCAGAGAATGCAAGAGTAATTGAGAAAAAGGCATACATCTCAAGCGACTTACGGTTTGGTGTGGGATTTCGAGTGGGAGCTCAATCTGTTCTTAGCTTCTTGAAGATGAACAAGGAAGTGGTGTCACTTCCGTTATGGTGTGTTTTAATTGCTTCATTGAAATTCGTAAATTCGATTTATAGCATCTTCAAATCTGGCATTCTTTTTGAGACACCCTTTCTACGATGGTAGAAGGATTGGTACGTAATAAGGATCGGAGGATGGCATCAAATGAGTCGAAGTGACTGATAGACGTCCATTTTTTCTACACATTCATGTAGACGGAGACGAGTATTTAATTTAGAGATTCGTTGGTTATAAAATGATTTTAGACAGACAGATGCGGACGTAGACTTCATCGTCAATTTTCTTCACGATAAAAGTATTACAGAGAGTATAGACGGCGAGAGCGTAAGATCTGAAACATGAAATCGACTGTCCAAGGGGTTTCCAAAGATATGTCAGAAATCAATAAGGAAATAACCAACAAACATGAAAATGGAATGCTATACAGTAGACCTGTCACATGCGTCAAAAGTAATCTAAGTCTGAAGCATTTTAAGCGCGTTGTCCACGTATGTTAATATACTATACGGATGATAGTTGGGAATGGCGGAATTCTGAAGCCGTACAGGGCATTAAAATAAAATCAGAATAAACATGTCAACAATTTGTGACTTTCTCAGCACCTAATTATCTTTTATAAACTTTAAAAAATGCTTCATCAAGTGAGAATAGAACGTACAATGAAAATACCAAAACAAAATAAAACGTTCATGTTTTCCTAGTTGTGCTTATGCACTTACAAAGAATATGTGTGTCGATAATCAGCCGTCTGGAACAGTTTCACAGTGACACAGTCTCAGATGCGAAGTATCCTGGAAATGCGATGTAAGAAATAAACTGCGTGGTTTCAACAGATATGTCAAACAGTAACCGGAGCGATAGAGGTGAGACTAGTAAATGATCACTTCTGAAGTCCACAAGGCGATACAATGCCCTAATATTTTAATGGTTCCCTATGAAAAAATGAAACGGAGAAATAGAGATTAGAGGGAACGTCTCACGCATAGACTAAATCGTCACATTATTAATATGGACTGAAGTAAAACAAGAATTCGTGGAGAAAGATGATAACAGATTAAGTAAACGATGAGCGAGAATGTGAGGGGACCACGTACCAAGTGAATCAATGATTGAAGGTGGAACAGGCAACCTAGAACAAAAGAAAAAGATTTCTCTTCTATTCTTCTATTCGTGTTCAGTTGCTCATTTCTGGCTATAATTGCCTCAGGCGGCAGACCTAAGATTTGACTACAATAACATATTCCATAACCTGTGTACTGTGAGACAAACGTCAAGTAGAATATCGAGAACAATTTGTAACTGTCGCTGTCATTAATACAGAGATTCATTATATGCCACTGAGAATGCGGTTTACACAGGAATACGGGTTAAGCTAATAAACATTTTATGTGCTACTCATGGTGTTAGCAATTGTCCTTTAAAAAGTTTCGCAAGTATAGCGACCAAAATATTTCCTTTGTGGCTGTGAGGTATTACATCTGTACTGTCCCAGTACGTAGCGTAATTTGCCTACGACATGAACGGCAACGGTGAATCTTCTTTAGGACTCTATTTTTAGAAATGGTTCAAATGGCTCTGAGCACTATGGGACTCAACATCTTAGGTCATAAGTCCCCTAGAACTTAGAACTACTTAAACCTAACCAACCTAAGGACATCACACACACCCATGCCCGAGGCAGGATTCGAACCTGCGACCGTAGCAGTCCCGCGGTTCCGGACTGCAGCGCCAGAACCGCTAGACCACCGCGGCCGGCCCTATTTTTAGAAACAAAAGCATTACTCTATACCTCTCAGTTATTGTATGTCAAGATACGTGCATCATTAAGTGTTATTTAGTTATTAAAGAGGTTGTTTCTCAGGGGTGTAAATCACGAATGGGTTGTTATTATAATCTGTTCCGGTGCAACTGCCACCAAATTCTGTGACGTGATACTAGTAGCATAGAAACTTTCTTCACATCACCAAAATTAGGATTATAGGTTCTTTCTGCGTTTCTGTCAATAGTTTATTTTTGGCTTGATATAGACTAGCGTCGATCGTTTCTTGGGAAGTTGCTTAGTGGAATACAAAAGAGCGACCTCACCTGCACCACAGCAATATCATAGTCGCCAGCCGGCCTGTAATACAGTCTGTTTTTGATAGCCTGTGCAACATCGAGCACAGTCCCGCCACTGTTTCTGTACGAGGAGCCGGCACGCACGGTCAAGGAGATGCCGAGACGCCGTCGTTGCAGTGGGCAGCCGTCAGCGCCCAGTCGGAGCTAAAGATGGAAGCTCCGCACCTGTGGGACCCTCCAAATAGGAGAGACAGCTGCCAGGGGTACTCCGTTATGGTGGTTTCGGTACCCCCGATTATACGGTCCTGTCACCTGGACCACAGCCTGGGAGAATTCGGAGCCGCAAAAGCTGCAGCCACCAGACAAAGCAAAACGGCTGCAAATCGCATCATGTCAGAAGCACTGTATCACAAATGCTGTGCGCCAGTATCTATTTATACAGTTTCCGCTGTGAGGTAATTACATCATACGAAGTGTTCCAGTACCTAGCGTAGACGCTTTAATCTCTCGAGTTACATCAAAAAATGGTTCAAATGGCTCTGAGCACTATGGGACTTAACATCTGAGGTCATCAGTCCCCTAGAACTTAGAACTACTTAAACCTAACTAACCTAAGGACATCACACACACCCATGCCCGAGGCAGGATTCGAACCTGCGACCGTAGCGGTTGAGCGGTTCCAGAATGTAGCGCCTAGAACCGCTCGGCCACCCCGGCCGGCGAGTTACTTCACATTTGGTGTATTTACTATGTCAGTAACCTCTGGGGTATTCCTCAAGGACACATCTGACGCAAGCAACGGCTTCAAATGATTGAGATGATGAAGCAAGGCGAGGAGGGATCGTGGAATGGAGGTAATTTTCCATATTATGTAGTATATTACTTTTATCTATATGACAAGTTATATCGTTTCGGAAATCCATTTTCTTTAAATAGTGTATTTGACAACATATCCCTAATGGAACATTTTTTAATCGTTATGAAGCGTCAAAAAAATTTTCCAGCCTTTAAATATTAAGGAGATGAAAGACATCATCAAAGAAGCACGAGAGACTACATCAGATAATGTCGTCTTCTGCAATCAAGAGAAATATAAACAACCTTCTGTTGCAGTTTACTTTCAAGAAAGCCTTCGGCAGACGACGTACTTGTGCAATAAATCTTTAATGTATAAAGAGAGGCTACTTAAGCTGTAAGGCTGTATCTGATACATGGTAACGACAAAAATAATTACAAATCCAACGGTAATCCGTAATACCCAAAGAAATCTCTCTGACTACGCATATTCCTAGAAGACGGTTTGTATTCTTTGAATAAAATCATTTTAGTTGCTAGGCTGCGTAATTATATTTTTTGTTTAAGTTTCAGTGTTTCGTTGGTTTGATACGATCCTCGAAAACTTCTTCTCCTTTGGCGACCTCTCCATCTCAGAGGGGCACTTGCAATCTACGTCCTCAATTATTTACTGGATGTATTCCAGTGTCTGCCTCCCTGTACAATATTTACCCCCTACAGCTCCCTCCATTACCACAGAAGTTGTTTCCTGACGTCGTAACAGATGTATTAATATCCTGTCCCTTCTTCTTGTTAGTGTTTATCACATATTTCTTTTTCTCTCTTATTATGTGCAGACTCTCCTTATTCCTTACCTACGTTCGTCTGCTTCGATTCTCGCCTCTTTAGGATTTTTCACAGTCCATATTTCACAATCAGACAATTCTGTTCTCCAAACGTTCTTCTTTAGAAATGTATTCCTCAAATAAAGGCCTATGTGGACAGGAATGCCTTCTTTGTTAGTGCTAGTCACTTTTTGATGTCCTCCTTGCTCTGCCCGTCATTGGTTATTTTGCTTCCTAAGTTATTAACTTTATCTAACCGACGTTAAGATTCTCACTGTTCTCATTTCCGCCAATTCTAGTAACTACCCTCTTTCTTCCCTTTACTCACAATCCATATTCTGCACTTATTAGACTGTTCATTCCAATCAGGAGATCACTTAATTCTTCTTCACGTTCTTTGAGAATAGCGATGTCATCAGAGAATCATACCATTGATATCATTTCATCTTGAATTTTCATTCCACTCCTGACCTTTTATTTTAATTCTCTCATTGCTTCTTCGCTGTGTAGAACGAACAGTAGGGAAGAAAGATTACGTCTGTGTCTTAAACCGTTTTTAATCTGAGCACAACGCTCTTGGTCTTTCACTTTTATTATTCCCTCTTGGTTCTTGTACATGTTGTATATTACCCATCGCTTCCTATAGTTTAGCCTATTTTCCACAGAATTTCAAACGTCTCGCACCATCTGACATCGCCGAACGATTTCTTGAGGTCGACAAATCCTATGATTACGATACACTAAACGCTAGACTATACCACCGACGTCTCGACAGTTGTTGGAGAGTTTCTCTTCAGAGTAACTACAATTGGAGTCGCGAACGACGGTGATTGAGTTTGGACTTCGTCTGCGCACAGTCACCCAGTCTCCGACAGCCAACGAGTGATCAGCAGTGATCTCAGCGCTATGCTCAGCCACTACGAGCGAGTTATTCAGTGAATATATACTCCACTGGTCGCTCGTTGCCATCGCTGGTGGTTGGGGTAAGCGACAATTTCCATACGAGCAAACAAGAGACATGATTTGATGATACACCCTTAAAAAAAAAATGTTCAAATGTGTGTGAAATCTTATGGGACTGAACTGCTATGGTCATCAGTCCCTAAGCCTACACTCTACTTAACCGAAATTATCCTAAGGACAAACACACACACCCATGCCCGAAGGAGGACTCGAGCCTCCGCCGGGACCAGCCTCACAGTCCATGACTGCAGCACCTGAGACCGCTCGGCTAATCCCGCGTGGCGATACACCCTTCCTTGGAGTGCAAACACGTCTGTGCGCGTAACACAATTTTCCCACGGAACCGGCAACAAGTCAATTTCCATCCGTGCCTCAAAATACGTGAAACACCATCGTTGGTGAATCGGGTTATAGCTGCTAAATTCTGTGTACGGTCTCCCCAGTACACAGTTTCGTTTCTGAAGCCACGTCACTACCGACGTCACATTCTGGGACGCCATTTGTCAATTCGACACAAAAATTTCTATGGATGATGGGTTGTACGATACACTATTGTCTGTGATAATCTGACAGGTGACTGACTAGCAGGCAGTTCTTATCCAGCGGTACGGTTTTCCTGCGGCGAGGTACTGATGGCGCTCGGCAATTTTCTTGTGGCCGCTTGTTTATACTGCTGTATCGGGGTCATGTGTGGAGCTGCTGGCTGGGGAAAGCACGCGACCCATTGGTTCAAATGGCTTTGAGCACTATGGGACTTAACATCTTAGGTCATCAGTCCCCTAGAACTAGTTAAACCTAACTAATCTAAGGACATAACACACATCCATGCCCGAGGCAGGATTCGAACCTGCGACCGTAGCGGCCCATTGGACTTTGATAGCTGGTAGACAGGCCTACAGTAACGTGCATGCATGTACGAAAGACCATAGCATCGTATGTCTTCAAAGACACAAACATTGTAATATCGTATATATCTACCGACATCAGACAAGCGACTTTCAATTAAAAAGTTTACCTGTACGGGAATGTACACAATGGATGTGCAAGTTGCGGACACATGGTTGGCAGTATATGGAAGTTTAGGTCTGGCTGCGTACAGTGGCGGATACATACTGGCGCGGGGTGTCTCCTCCCCTCCCCCCTCCCCCCTCCCCCCTCCCCCCATCCCTGCAGAGCCACCTCGATTTGCCACCCGCGCCGCCCCCGCCAGTCAGCTTAATGCTGTTCATTTCTTTCTTTCGTCAGTCAACTCGAGTGAATCGTGATATCCAGTACTTTTCTATGTAGCACACGCGTCCGCGTCATCGTATATTATTCGTTTTTGTCTAGCACATAGATAACTAACACGTACCTACCTACATTCAGAAGCAGAAATATTAAGACTGAAAAATAAGTATGTAAAAGGTCTTAGCTGTAGCAGTCAAGAGTGAGAGTGACATTTGATTGAGACGTATTAGTAATTCATAGTAATTTCTCAGTAAAAATGTTACTGCGAGACTCGTACGAATATTTTTACTAACAACGTAACAATAATTTCTCACAGCTAACTCGTAATACGAGTTAGGAATTGGAAACTATTGATGCGTATACTTTCGAGAAGATTTCTAAAAACGTATTGTTGCTATATACGCCCTGTATCGAATGCAGTAGAAAGGAACAGATACGACAATAAATGTTCCAAACACATAAACTGCTATATATATATATATAGTAAGGTAGATATCGGTTTGTCGCTTTCACAGCAGGTATTTGTTCACACTCCATAAAAGTCTGGAAGCGAACGTTCTGTCAACGACTGTTCTCGAAACAACCGAGCCGCATATATAAGGGAAGCGGAGTCATTGCCGGTAGTCAGTTTGTAAGCTACACTCGTCGGGACAATTTGGAAGCGATAAAAAGCGAACAACTGCGATTATTCGTTATTACCACGGATTTAAGTGAGTGTTGTGCTTAGTTAGACTAGAAATACGCCGAGTGTGACCGTGTGCGTTTTAGTGCTAAGCGTACTAGTTTTGCATTTTCCAGTGCGAATAAAAATAATTGGCATCTAATTTACCTACGTCGTAACAGTATAATAAAATGGATTAGAAACATCTGAAGAATTGGGTCACCATTCAACAGCAAAAACACCACCAGATGTACACGCAGAGCCCAGCACTTCGTCGAAACTTCCTACAACAAAGTTCATCGACTGATTCCTATAATTCCACGGATATTAGAAGTTATTATATATATTACAGTCTGGAAATATTAGTGATGATATAAAACACAAGCGTCTCAAAGCTCCAAGGAAAGCTGGAAAAGGTTATACCTTTTCTGCATCCGAGTGCAACAAGAGGGGACGGGTTGAACGCTGACAAGTGCACGATTATCACTTTGAAAAGTATCCATGGCTGGTGTTCTCCCAAGTTAAAAAGGGACTTTTCTGCATTAACTGTACATTTTTGTGAATAATAAAATGGTTGAAGGAAAGAAATCCATTATCGCCAAGAAACATGTGACTGAACCACTAACAACGTCTGCCAACTTACTGGTAAAATGGTTCAGATGGCTCTGAGCACTATGGGATTTAACATCTGAGGTTATCGCTCCCCTATAACTTAGAAGTACGTAAACCTAACTAACCTATAGTCTGATTTAAAGTAGTTGTCACTTGACGTTTACGCTGGGAAGTTGCGGCGAGGTCACGTCAAGCACTGGCTGGAGGCAGCCGCCTCAGCGCATCGCTACCCCCGGCAATGGAAAATCGTTTTGAAGCCTGTATCTTCTACAAATGAAAGTAAAAAATTTCAAACCCACATATATATATTCTTAATTTTAATGAGGACAAGAGTTACGTTAATTTGTTTCAAAACATTTAAATTCTCGATTTCGCAAACAGGGTCTAACTTATCACGTCATTACTGAAAAACTATTGGTGTCACAGCAAAATATTTTTTCCATTCATTACTAAAATAATTCACTCTGCAAGGAATCCTTAAAAGTTTTCGTAGTGCATTACGTTTCCTGTATACAAATTTCTGAAAACAGCGTTTTTAAACAACCCTATCAGTACTGAACTCGAAACAAGTATGACGTTTAAAATCTCTATCTCCTATAAACATTTGGTAAATATTTAGAAATTTACGTACAGTATCGGTCTCAGAGGTATCTATAAGCATATCAAAAATCTTTTCTTCATTTTAATTAGGGCCGTTGTTACATTAACTATTGAAGTGTGAGAAATTTTCGCGTCCGGAAAAGTTTTCTTCTTTAGATTGGAAATCTCGAAAACTATTGCACACATTGAATAACATCTTGGTGTGTATACAAAATGAAATAGAATTAAAATTCAGTCTAACCTACCGTAAGGAGATGGTGAGGGCTGGCCAAACAGTATTTCTTAGTCTCACAACAAAAATAAGAAGTAAACGAAATAAATTCACAAACACAATATTTAATGGCAGTAAGTACACTACACACTAGTCACACAATGCGAAAACACCGCTTAATCAGAGTCAGAGTCAGTGGAACTATCCGTGTCGCTGCTCGTATCTGAAGATATAATTAATTCTTCGACACTTTGTTGTAAGATACCTTCATTGTTCCATGTGTCCTGTATCACTCCTTTCACTCCTGCCAGTCTTCCGATGTCACAATTTCAACAGCCTCTCTCAAAAGGCGTTCCACTTCGGTTAATGTGAATTTGTTGTTTTCTGCAGCAATATGCCGTTTAAACTGAGCCCAAATCAGCTCTATTGCGTTCAAATGGCAATGGTAAGGAGGCAATGTGAGCACTTGCCCGTATTTTTTTGCTACTTCATCCACAATGTATATCGGGTTCTTTGGCTTGTATTGCGATACAAGTTCTAGTAATTCTGCCCTTGTCAAATTACTGTCGAACTGTACCTTATGTTTCTGTAACCAGCTAACAATTTCGTTTTTCCTCGTTGCCTTTGTGGGTGCTTTATCTTCTATTACAGAGTGATTAGGAGCGTTATCCATAAAAATGATAGAGTTTTTCGTTACGTTCTGCAGCACACAGTCTTCAAACCATTTCACAAAAGTATTGTGGTTCATCTCTTCGTGGTAGTCGGAGGTATTATTTGAACTGAATAGCGGCAAACAATTTGGAATGAAACCTTTTGAATTTCCGGCATGTGCTACAGTTATCCTTTTTCCTCTGCCGGTCGGAGCTGCCGTACTACCGCTGATGGTACCGTCAAGCCAAACGATACCATCGAAATTTGTCCACACTATTTCTCTAAGAAAGCGGCATCGGCAGGCTGCAGTACATTGGCGTTCCATTAGTAACTTTCTGCCAGAGATGGATTTATAGCGGAATCCTAACATTTTCACGACTCGTAACAAAGACGATTTACTACCCTGAAACAGGTCAGCCGCTGTGAGGGTAGCATGTAGTTTTTTGAGTGTTGGATACTCCTTCCTCGAATAAAATGCGTATATTTGACGACGAATGGCATCTTCCCGAAAAGAGTCAAGTTTTGTGACCCTCTTCTCTAGTCGCCTCTTTTTCCCAGGTGTCTCCAATTTAGATGATACACTTGAGCCTTCTTTCATAAATTTCTCCTTGCAGATTCTTATTACTGATCGTTCGCTAACTTGCAGAGCAGCTGCAGTTCGCTCCACCACCTTAGCCAAAGGAACGAGAGGCCCTCCTGCATCCCTCTCTCTCTCAAAATACTCCCTTAAGGAACACACGCGTTCACGCGCCTGACTGCGTATAACGACGCCATGTCCGACACTTTTTGGAGGTTTCCGTGGAGTGCGCAGCCTCGGCCTCCCTCTCTTGCGACTGCTTTCACCAGACATCGTAAACATAAGCTACAAGTCACTCAAATCTCTCACCCGCACGTCTACAACGGCTCGCTCAGGACTGGCTGGCACAATCCCTTAGTCGGCTCAGCAGAGCGAAGTGGCAACGCAGTGGCAGCCCACAGCGCCGGCTGCCATTGGTTTATTGGCGGCAGGAGCCCTGCAGCCCGTCGCCTGTCAAGTGACAACTAGTTTCATTAATAGTATAAGCACATCACGAAAGCAGAAAGGTGGAAGGAGTATATAGAAGGTCTATACAAGGGCGATGTCCTTGAGGACAAAATTATGGAAATGGAGGAGGATGTAGATGAAGATTAAATGGGAGATACGATACTGCGTGAAGAGTTTGACAGAGCACTGAAAGACCTGAGTCGAAACAAGGCCTCCGGAGTAGACAACATTCCGTTGGAACTACTGACAGCCTTGGGAGAGCCAGTGCTGACAAAACGCTACCGTCTGGTGAACAAGATGTATTAGACAGGCGAAATACCCTCAGACTTCAAGAAAAATATAATAATTCCAATCCCAAAGAAAGCAGGTGTTGACAGATGTGAAAATTACCGAACTATCAGTTTAATAAGCCACAGCTGCAAAATACTAACGCGAATACTTTACAGAAGATGGAAGAACTAGTAGAAGCCGACGTCGGGGAAGATCAGTTTGGATTCCGTAGAAATGTTGGAACACGTGAGGCAAAACTGACCCTACGACTCATCTTAGAAGCCAGATTAAGGAAGGGCAAACCTACGTTTCTAGCATTTGTGGACGTAGAGAAAGCTTTTGACAATGTTGACTGGAATACACTCTTTCAAATTCTGAAGGCGGCTGGGGTAAAATACAGGGAGCGAAAGGCTATCTACAATATGTACAGAAACCAGATGGCAGTTATAAGAGTCGAGGGGCATGAAAGGGAAGTAGTGGTTGGGAAGGGAGTGAGACAGGGCTGTAGCCTATCCCCGATGTTATTCAATCTGTATATTGAGCAAGCTGTGAAGGAAACAAAAGAAAAATTCGGAGTAGGTATTAAAATCCATGGAGAAGAAATAAAAACTTTGCGGTACGCCGATTGCATTGTCATTCTGTCAGAGACAGTAAAAGACTTGGAAGAGCAGTTGAACGGAATGGATAGTGTCTTGAAGGGGGGATATAGGATGAGCATCAACAAAGGCAAAACAAGGATTATGGAATGTAGTCGAATTAAGTCGGGTGATGCTGAGGGAATTAGATTAGGAAATGAGACACTTAAAGTAGTAAAAGAGTTTTGCTATTTGGGGAGCAAAATAACTGATGATGGTCGAAGTAGAGAGGATATAAAATGTAGACTTGCAATGGCAAGGAAATCGTTTCCGAAGAAGAGAAATTTGTTAACATCGAGTCTAGATTTAAGTGTTAGGAAGTCGTTTCTTAAAGTATTTGTATGGAGTGTAACTATGTATGGAAATGAAACATGGACGATAAATAGTTTGGACAAGAAGAGAATAGAGGCTTTTGAAATGTGGTGCTACAGAAGAATGCTGAAGATTAGATGGGTAGATCACACAACTAATGATGAAGTATTGAATAAGATTGGGGAGAAGAGACGTTTGTGGCACAGCTTGACTAGAAGGAGGGATCGGTTGGTATGACATGTTCTGAGGCATCAAGGGATCACCAATTTATTATTGGAGGGCAGCGTGGAGGGTAAAAATCGTAGAGGGAGACCAAGAGATGAATACACTGAGTAGATTCAGAAGGATGTAGGTTGCGGTAGGTACTGGGAGATGAAGAGGCTTGTACAGGATAGGATAGCATGGAGAGCTGTATCAAACCAGTCTCAGGACTGAAGACCACAACAACAACAAGCACATCACAAACATCCATGCCCGAGGCAGGATTCGAACCTACGACCGTAGCAGTCGGGCAGCTCTCGACTGAAGCGCCTAGAACAGCTCGGCCACAGCGGCTGGCTTACTGGTAAGGATGGTGACCTTGAGAGCCATTCTCAGCACGAGTACCACGTTCAAGCGTCAACAGATGCCAAATTGTTTTTGTGTCACGAGACAACCGCGAACTTGAAGTCATAGATCAATTGTCAAGACAGAGAATGGAAAGCACTAAGGGAAAAACAGACAGACTTGTACCTATAATAAAAACAATCACATTTCAGGGAAAGCAAAATATTCCTCTGCGGTGGCATAGAGATGTTGGGAGTGTATCAGAAAGAGAAAATGATCGTGAAAGTATAGTGAGTAACGAGGGAAACCTTAGAGCTCTTCTAAGATTTAGAATTGATGCTGGTGACTTGCAGCTTGAGTCCACTAAGGTGAATGCCACTTACATAAGTAAAACAACGTGTAACGTACTTCTTTCATTCCATGAAACAGAGATGTTATAGAGAATACAGGAGGAAGCCCGCCCGGTTAGCCGCCCGTTCTGACGCGCTGCTTCCCGAGCGGCAAGGTGTGCCGGTCCCCGGGTACCGGCACGAATCCGCCTGGTGGATTAGTGTCGAGCTCCGATGTGCCTGCCAGCCTGTGGATGGTTTTTAAGGCGGTTTCCCATCTGCTTCGGCGAATGCGGACTGGTTCACCTTATTCTACTTCAGTTACACTATGTCGGCGATTGCTGCGCAAACATTGTCATTCTCTCCGCGCACGTGTACACCGTAATTACTCTGTCACGCCAACATTTGGGGTTACACTCGTCTGGTATGAGATGTTCCTGGGTGGGGGGGGGGGGGGGGTTCACTGGGGGCCGAACCGCAAAATAGCCCTGTGTTCGGTGTGGTGTGGCGGGGAGGTGGGTGGACTGCTGTCGCCTGTTGTGAAGTTGTGAACCACTGAAGTCTAAGACGGCACGAGGCCTCTCCGTCGTTTCTAGGTCCCTGGTTTAATACACAGTTCATAATACTGGAGGAAATCAAAGAATCTAATGCTACAGAAGAAAGACATTTTTCAACATTGCGGCGTACAAGGACATGGTTGAGGTCGACAATGAACGATAATCGACTTAATGGCCTAGCTCTGTTGAACACTCACCTTGACAAAGATTGTCCTATTGACGATGTAATTCACCTACACTCCTGGAAATTGAAATAAGAACACCGTGAATTCATTGTCCCAGGAAGGGGAAACTTTATTGACACATTCCTGGGGTCAGATACATCACATGATCACACTGACAGAACCACAGGCACATAGACACACGCAACAGAGCATGCACAATGTCGGCACTAGTACAGTGTATATCCACCTTTCGCAGCAATGCAGGCTGCTATTATCCCATGGAGACGATCGTAGAGATGCTGGATGTAGTCCTGTGGAACGGCTTGCCATGCCATTTCCACCTGGCGCTTCAGTTGGACCAGAGTTCGTACTGGACGTGCAGACCGCGTGAGACGACGCTTCATCCAGTCCCAAACATGCTCAATGGGGGACAGATCCGGAGATTTTGCTGGCCAGGGTAGTTGACTTACACCTTCTAGAGCACGTTGGGTGG
The DNA here is from genome assembly GCF_023864275.1 of Schistocerca cancellata. NCBI lineage: Eukaryota > Metazoa > Arthropoda > Insecta > Orthoptera > Acrididae > Schistocerca > Schistocerca cancellata. The sequence goes on from NC_064631.1 coordinate 127,368,300, forward strand.
CACGGGATACATGCGGACGTGCATTGTCCTGTTGGAACAGCAAGTTCCCTTGCCGGTCTAGGAATGGTAGAACGATGGGTTCGATGACGGTTTGGATGTACCGTGCACTATTCAGTGTCCCCTCGACGATCACCAGTGGTGTACGGCCAGTGAAGGAGATCGCTCCCCACACCATGATGCCGGGTGTTGGCCCTGTGTGCCTCGGTCGTATGCAGTCCTGATTGTGGCGCTCACCTGCACGGCGCCAAACACGCATACGACCATCATTGGCACCAAGGCAGAAGCGACTCTCATCGCTGAAGACGACACGTCTCCATTCGTCCCTCCATTCACGCCTGTCGCGACACCACTGGAGGCGGGCTGCACGATGTTGGGGCGTGAGCGGAAGACGGCCTAACGGTGTGCGGGACCGTAGCCCAGCTTCATGGAGACGGTTGCGAATGGTCCTCGCCGATACCCCAGGAGCAACAGTGTCCCTAATTTGCTGGGAAGTGGCGGTGCGGTCCCCTACGGCACTGCGTAGGATCCTACGATATTGGCGTGCATCCGTGCGTCGCTGCGGTCCGGTCCCAGGTCGACGGGCACGTGCACCTTCCGCCGACCACTGGCGACAACATCGATGTACTGTGGGGACCTCACGCCCCACGTGTTGAGCAATTCGGCGGTACGTCCACCCGGCCTCCCGCATGCCCACTATACGCCCTCGCTCAAAGTCCGTCAACTGCACATACGGTTCACGTCCACGCTGTCGCGGCATGCTACCAGTGTTAAAGACTGCGATGGAGCTCCGTATGCCACGGCAAACTGGCTGACACTGACGGCGGCGGTGCACAACTGCTGCGCAGCTAGCGCCATTCGACGGCCAACACCGCGGTTCCTGGTGTGTCCCCTGTGCCGTGCGTGTGATCATTGCTTGTACAGCCCTCTCGCAGTGTCCGGAGCAAGTATGGTGGGAGTATGGTGGGTCTGACACACCGGTGTCAATGTGTTCTTTTTTCCATTTCCAGGAGTGTATTTGCCAGGAAGAATAGGCACACAGAATTCATCATTTAAAAAAGAAATACAGAAGATGGCATTGTTTTGTATTAGCGTATAATCGTTTTAAATAAAACTTTCTTAAACCTTGCTTGTGATTTGATTATTTTTTATTACAGTTAAAGGTGCTCAAGATATCATTAGCGCCCCATCCTTCAGGTTTTACTGTATCCACCACCAGCTGTGAAGCATGTTCGGATAACGTAGTGCTATGACGACCGCTTGCGATTAGTGGAAAATCGAGGTTTGATTCCTGGTCAGATTATCATTGTCGTTTCATTATACAGCTGATTGTTATCAGTATTCGCAACTGCGAATACATGTCATGTAGCAGATTTAATTTCCCTCCCTTTGAAATCGAAGTTCAATTATTATGACTGAATGATATGTAGTTACTTGAATGGAAAATTTTTTGCGAGAGAATTAGCTTCCCAATATTTCTGCACTATTATCTCCCAGAGCTCCAGGTACAAATTTAATTATTAATAGAATTCTCAAACGTACACTACCGGCCATTAAAATTGCTACAACAAGAAGACATGCATATGGTAAATGGGTATTCATTGGACAAATATATTATTCTAGAACTGACATGTGATTACATTTTCACGCAGTTTGGGTGCGTAGTTCCTGAGAAATCAGTACCCAGAACAACCACCTCTGGCCATAAGAACGGCCTTGAAAAGCCTGGACATTGAGTCAAACTGAGCTTGGGTGGCATGTACAGGTACGGCTGCCCATGCAGCTTCAACACGATACCACAGTTCATCAAGAGCAGTGACTGACGTACTGTGACGGGCCACTTGCTCGGCCACCACTGAGCAGACGTTTTAAATTGGTGAGAGATCTAAAGCATGTGCTGGCCATGGCAGCAGTCGAACATTTTCTGTATCCAGAAAGGCCCGCCCAGAACCTGCAACATGCGGTCGTGCATCATCCTGCTGAAATGTAGGGTTTCGCAGGGATCGAATGAAGGGTAGAGCCACGGGTCGTAACACATCTGAAATGTAACGTCCACTGTTGAAAGTGCCGTCAGTGCGAACAAGAGGTGACCGAGATGTGTAACCAATAGCACCCCACACCATCACGCTGGATGATACGCCAGCAGGGCGATGAACAATACACGCTTCCAATGTGTGTTCACCGCGACGACGCCAAACACAGACGCGACCATCATGATTCTGTAAACAGAACCTGGATTCATCCGAAAAAATTACGTTTTGCCATTCGTGCACCCAGGTTCGTCGTTGAGTACACCATCGGAAGCGCTCCTGTCTATGATGCAGCGTCAATTGTAACCGCAGCCATGGTGTCCGAGCTGATAGTCCATGCTGCTGCAAACGTCGCCAAACTTTTCGTGCAGATGGTTGTTGCCTTGCAAACGTCCCCATCTGTTGACTCAGGGATCGAGACGTGCCTGCCTGTGCGCCCGAGCGGTTCTAGGCGCTTCAGTCTGGAACCGCGCGACCACTATGGTCACAGGTTCGAACATGGATGTGTGTGATGTCCTTAGTTTAGTTAGGTTTAAGTAGCTCTAAGTTATAGGGGACTGATGACCTCAGATGTTAAGTCCCATAGTGCTCTGAGCCATTTTTTGATCGAGACGTTGCTGCACGATCCGTTACAGCCTTGCGGATAAGATGCCTGTCATCTCGACTGTTAGTGATACGAGTCCGCTGGGATCCAGCACGGCGTTCCGTATTACCCTCCTGAGCCCACTGATTCCATATTCTGTCATTGGATCTCGATCAACGCGAGCAGCAGTGTCGCGATACGATAAACTGCAATCGCGATAGGCTACAATCCGACCTGTATCAAAGTCGGAAACGTGATGGTACGCATTTCTCCTTCTTACACGAGGCATCACAATAACGTTTCACCAGGAAACGCCGGTCAACTGCTGTTTGTGTATGAGAAATAGGCTTGAAACTTTCCTCATGTCAGCACGTCGTATGTGTCGCCACCGGCGCCAACCTTGTGTGAATACTCTGAAAAGCTTGTCATTTGAATATCATGGCATCTTCTTCCGGTCAGTTAAATTTTGCGTCTGTAGCTCGTCATCTTCGTGGTGTAGCAATTTTAATGGCCAGTAGTGCATTAAACAAAGTGGTTAGAAGTTATTGTTCATAATCATACACTGTTTGCCTCTCGATGTCGAAGTCAGCACCTGAAATACAATTCCTGTGGTTCTGCAGAATTGCGGCGATCGTTGGCTCTGACAATACTTAAAATAGTCAGAGGAGCAATGGTACGGCTTGGGGAAGCCGTCTTCCGTGATATGACGTACTCTCTCTGTAGCATGGGAATCAGTGTCCAAGTTGTGTATCAATTTCGATAAAGTCCAGACCTTAATCTCTTAAAATGGAGCATAAACGACTGTGGTGCAGGATCTGCTGTTTCCTAGGTCCCTACGAGTTACGACACATCTAATAATGTTTCGAGCCACAGGGAGAAGTTAAATAACCAAAGAAATGGACATACCTTTTCCATTCATGAAATTATATTTTCCGATAAGTGGTCTTCACAGTTACATTTCAGTATGTATCACCGCCTCTTATGAGATGAAATGTTCCCATAATTAATCCAATAACATTTAATATTAAAGCGACAGCTTACAACAATGACATAATTACAATACCGCTGCGATTCTACTGTCTGAAATTTTAAATCATTAGTAAGTAACTCCTTTGTACACGTAATGCTCCACATTATATCCACAGACTTCTTATATCATGAGCTAGAGGTAATCCGTCTGTCACAGTCGTAAGGAGTCCGTGAGCCATATAAATTTTCTCGATTATGGGCAAACATTTGGAGTACTTGAGACTAGGTAACATGGAGAAGGTGCTACTCGCAGACTGCCCAAACGCCGCTGGCATAGCCATTCATATCGTGTAAAATGATCCTAATTGAACGGCATTTGCGATGCCAGCCTACGATCTTACAGAAGCCTGACTGTAATTTCCCAATTCCTTAAATCACTCGAGCGAGGTGGCGCAGTGGCTAGCACACTGGACTCGCATCGGGAAGACGACTGTTCAACCCCGCGTCCGGCCTTCCTGATCGAGGCTTTCCGTGACTTCCCTAAATCGCTCCAGGCAAATGCCGGGATGGTTCCTATGAAACGGCACGGCCGACTTTCTTCTCCCCCCTCCATAAGCCGATGAAACTGATGACTTCGCTGTCTAGTCCCCTCGCCTAAACAACCCAACCCTTAATGCAAGTAACCTATGACTTTACACTCTTACATAATGGCGCGCTATTAAGAGACTTCCCTCCACCACAGTGGACAACAAAGAAATCAATATTATCAAGCGATTTTACTCTATTTTCAGTGCTTCTGAGTGTAATTCCATTAATTGCCCTGTCCATTACGCCATAAATATTTTCCCGAACGTATGATAAACATCTTTACTTGGATTGTTTAAAAGTCAAGTAACAATATCAAGCCAGAGATGTTAAGTGACAAGTGCTGTTGTACAGATTAGGAATACAAAATACAGAGCCCAAGAAGGAAGAAGGAACGTAAGTGACAGAGAGCATATAATAAGTGCACGTCAGGGAAACAATACTACGAAAATACACTGTTGGGCGAAATATATAGACTAAAGAGAACCGTTTGATTCGCTATTGGAAAAGAGAGGAAAAAGCGGATTAGTAGAAATACGATAGGCCATTAAGCACTACATCAACTAATATGAGTGTCGAGCTATAATTAGTATTTGTGATGACAAATTTTAAGTCCTTGAGGACTGAATACACCTGTAGTAGAATGAAAACTAGTTTCGCTTTAGATATAATCTACGCATACCTCTGTTAAAATTTTTCCCATTGTTAATCCCGTAAATTCCTTCGGAAGTGTGAGACCGAGTCTTTGTTTACACATTTTCGACGCCTTAATTTACCTTTGTAGATAAATTTGATTCCTGGGGTTACTTTATTGGTGCTATTTGACTGTCAAAGTCATACAAAAGAGTTGTTAAAGGGCTCATATCGATTTGATGAGAGACGAATTGAGACTGGTTGGTTGGTTGATTTGGGAGGGGGGTTGCGAAGAGAGGACTTAACAGGGAGATCATCGGTCCCATCGGATTAGGGAAGGATGGGGAAGGATGTTGGGGATGCCCTTTGAAAGAAACCAGCCCCCATGTGCGTGAAGCGATGTAGGGAAATGTCGGGAAACCCAAATCAGGATGGCCCGACACGGGATTTACCGTCGTCCTCCCGAATTTGAGTCCAGTGTGCAAACCACTGCACCACCTATCTCGGTGTGAATTTAGAATAAGTTCCTATCAACCTACATTCTCTTATTGTTGTTGTGAATATAACCTTAGGAACAAATAAATTTTGGACATCAGTAACTAAATGTGTCCTCTGCCCATCCAGTTCTGGATGATATGAGTGTTAAAATCTACATATGCAATGACTGCACAGTTATTTCCGCTAAATCATATTAGTAGAGCCTCTAGTCGCCTAAATAATTTTACAACAATTGCTGTAGAAAGAGAGAGGGGGAGCGTGCTGAACCATACGAGAACTGCTATCTCGATTGTTGCCACGTCTTTTAGAAGTTCAGGTGCCGAACCCAACACTCACTTAAATTTATGGACTGGCTCACACGTTAGGTCTGCAGTAACGTGATACTAAGTAGTATCGATCTAAATGCAGATATTCAATTTTCTGCAACTTGTCTGTTAATTCTTATCAGATATGTAGAAACAATTTCTGATTTTCTGCATGTAACACAGACGAAATCGCAATAACCTCCACATAAAGCCCTACAGTGTTTACACCAACTGCACAATAACGCATTCTGCATTGTAGGTACTACTACACTGGAAGTGTATTTAGGCGACTCCATTTCGTTTGTTAAGATTACCGCCACCGAACACTGACAAGTCAGTTAAAATATTTCTAAATTCACATTTTTCACGATCTGGCGTGACAACAGTTGTACTGAAGTACAAGAAAAATATTAATTTTTCAACTCATTCGCTTCATCAGAGTAGCTACAAAGGAGTGAAAGAATAAAGACATTAATGTCAGTGAATGATGAGTATTTACGTTTGTCTCACTACCTATGTTTTTCCGCAATATATGTATCTATGAAATTTGTAACACACTATGATGATATTCAGTCCTCAATGATTTAAATTACGTGTTGAGAAATACTAATTAAAGCTCGACACTCACATTAGTTGACGCAGTGCTTAAGTGCCTCTCATAGTTCTACTACTCCGCTGAACCCTTTCACGCCTAATAACGAATCTCTCTAAATAGGTTGTCTCTTGGCAATATCTCTGACCCTTCATAACATGTTCGTAGTGTTATTTCCCCGTATTACAGTAATTAAGGCACAAGTATTGCAGCTTCCTAACAGACCATCTTCGACAGATGCCGGAAGACGTTCCTCTGCGGTCTAGGAGGAAACTGTGGTACCAACATGAAGGCTATCCAGTCTATACTGCACAAAGTCCTACAGCAAGTCTTCACGAATTGCTTCCAAATCGTTAGACTTGATGCGGAAGACTTATACCTTGGCCCATTCCTCGAATTTGATGCCCACAGACTTTTTCAGGGGCGATAGCTGAAAGTCGAAGTTACTCGAACCATTGCAATACAGCGATATATATACAGCCCTGACTAACAATAACCTATCCTTTATGAATCACTTACCTCACCAAATGCTTCGTTACTCGAACCACTGCCTCTCCCCACATCCATCACTGCTGGCGGCTCACCTCCAACTGCCCAACGCTACTCTAGCGAATACTCCAACAATGAGTCCAACCAGCCACAGAGTGCACACAGAGCAGTCAGCGGTTTTCATGCAGAGTGCTACGTGGCGTTACCAACATAAAAACGTGAACAACCTACTTACAATGTCAATAGGAATTATACCATTTAAAAAAGTGTACGTTTGCAGAAAAAATACGCTTTCTCAACATTATTAAAATCTGTTAACTGGATAAAAATACCTGCACCTGAATATCGATCGATTCTGTAAAAATCGCATTACAGTAGCAGTTTCAATTTCCGCAGTACTTATGATGCAAGTTTTAGGTGATTCACTGTGTATATAATAAGGTAGAATTCATGACATGGAGGAAATACAGAGAGACAGGAACTGTCGATGACCTGCCACGCTCAGGCCGTCCAACGGCTACTACTGGAGTAGATGACCGCTACCTATGGATTATGGCTCGGTGGTATCCTGACAGCAACGCCACCATGTTGAATAATGCTTTTCGTGCAGCCTAAGGACGTCGTGTTACGACATAAGCTGTGCGTGTGCGCAATAGGCTGCACGATGTGCAACTTCACTTCCGACGTCCATGGCGAGGTCCATCTTTGCAACCACGACGCCAAGCAGCGCGGCACAAATGGACCCAACAACATCCCGAATGAACCGCTGAGGATTGGAATTTTGTTCTCTTCACCGATGAGTGACGCATATGCCTTCAACCAGACAGTCATCGGTCTCTGAGGCCAACCGGCAAGGCTGAACGCCTTAGAGACACTGTCCAGCGAGTGCCGCAAGGTGGAAGTTCCATGCTGTTTTGGGACGACATTATGTGGGGCCGACGTACTCCACTGGTGGTAATGGAATACGCTGTAATGGCTGTGCGATACGTGAATGCCATCCACCGACCGACAGTGCAAACATATCGGCAGCATATTGACGAGGCATTCGTCTTCATGGACGACAGTTCGCGCCCCCATCGTGCATATCTAGTGAACGACTTACTTCAGGATAACGACATCGCTCGACTAGAGTGGCCAACATGTTCTGCAGACATGAACCTTATCGAACATGCCTGGTATAGATTGAAAAGGGGTGTTTGTTGACGGCGTGACCCACGAACCTCTCTGAGAGCTCTACGCCGAAATGTCATTGCGGCCTGGGACATTCTGGACCAACAGCGCCTTGATGAACTTGTGGATAGCATGCGACGACGGAAACAGGCATGCATCAATGCAAGAGGACGAGCTACTGGTCATTAGAGGTACCGACGTGTACAGAAATCGGGACTACCACCTGTGAAGGTCTCGCTGTATGGTGATACAACTTGCAATGTGTGGCTTTCATAAGCAATAGAAAGGGCGGAAATGATGTTTGTGTTGATCTCTATTCCAATTTTCTTTACGAGTTCCGTAACTCTCGGAACCGAGATGATGTAAGACCTTTTTTGATGTGTGTAGTTTTATTCAAAGAATACAGTCACTTTTCAAGGAATATGTACATGCTGCCAGACAGATTTCTTTGGGTGATACGGTTGATCGATCGGTTTGTAATTATCTTTCTAATTGCGATGTATCCGACACAGCCATACAACTTAAGTGAGCTTTCTGTATACATAAATGTCTTATTATGCAAAGAAGTGGGCTATCGTATGTTTTAGTAAAAGTAAACAGGAATAAAGGGTTGCTTATTTTTCTCTTGAGTGTAGAAAATGGCCCTATCTGATCTGCAAGTTATTTATAGCTTACACTGTCTTTGGTCTCCATAATATTCACAAGCTGGTAAATCTTTTTGACGCTCTTTGGCGAATAAAGAAAGTTCCCTTAGCGATACACTGACGCAAACAGTCTATTTAAAGAAGCCTCTCCGAAACAGATGTTATTTATCATCGAGATAAAACTAATATACCACTTACTGTGGACAACAGCGCCCTCGCATCATCATATCACTCATTTGAAGCACTTGCTTGCGTCAGATGTGTCCTTGAGGATAAACCAGAGGTTACTGGCGTAGTACATACACAAAAGGTGAAGTAACTGGAGAGATTAAAGATATAGGAAACGGTATAAATAGAGTCAGGCGTCCAGCGGTTGTGATACAGTGCTTCTTACACGACGCGGCCGTTTTGTTTTGCCTGCTGACTGCAGCTTTTCCTGTAGTGTTGGCAGAAAAGCCAACACCGTGTTACTAGAGGAGGCCGAATTGCACGCGTTTTAGCTCACGCAGACTGGCGTGAGGAGGGAAGGACTATACTGACGTGAGGCTTGGAACATGACAAGGAATTAGAATTCAGAGCGGACGGAATTAGTTTGATACTTAACTTTAATCCATTAATGATGAACGTCGCTCTTGACGGTACATGATTAACAATATTATCAGTTCAGAATACATTCTTGAAGAATATGGCGCCCTGCTAAGTCGTAGCAAATGACGTAGCTGAAGGCTATACTAAACTGTGCAAATCAGAGCGTATGTAGTCAGTGAACCATCGCTAGGAAAGTCGGCTGTAAAACTGGGGCGTGTGCTAGCGAGTCTCCCTAGACTAGACCTGCCGTGTGGCGGCGCTCGGTCTGCAATCACTGATAGTGGCGACACGCGGGTCCGACGTATACTAAAGGACCGCGGCCGAGTTAAAGGCTACCACGTAGCAATTGTGGTGTCTGGCGGTGACACCACATTTCCGTCGCCGAATTCTCCCAGGCTGTAGTCTACGAGACAGGACCGTATAAACGCGGCATGGAGACCAGCGTAACGGATTACCCCTGGCAGCTGTCTATCATCGTCGATGGTTCCCTCAGTTGCGGCGGTCGTATCATCAGCTCCAGCTGTGCGCTGACGGCTGCCAATTGTATCGACTGAGTACCGCCATTACTGTTGACCGTTCGTGCTGTAGTAGAGAGACATATCCATACGCGTTCTAAGGAATGAGCATCTCTGAATGTCATAAGCGTATGAACTGATAAGTAAAATATGATTATAAATAGGAAGCTGTGAACTAAGAGGATAACCCAAGATATTCTTCAATTGATCGATAATAGACGGAAATAAAAAAAATCTCTGACAAGAATTGGAATCCGGGAACGTAATCCACTTCGGACTGAGGTAAGTAGTAAGTACTATGAAGCTAAAACGAAAGGAGTATAGAAAAATGTGACGAAATTTGAAACTAAATGACCTCTAAAAGGACAGATTCAGCACATAGGAGATCTGAAGTAAAATTCGGATATCTGTGAGAGAATCACTACACAGTTAAATTATTTCTCTTGCATCCAAGAAGCTCTAGTGAACAACACACGGGGATATAGAAAAGTAAACTGATGATCCGTTTCAAAGAGATCTGTTACAAGGTGGGGAGAAATTAATGATACTGGAATGTTGAAGTAAAATGAAAGTGGTCTGTTACGTGGGGAACTATGTGAGCTGTTACTTAATTCTGCAACTGATTAAACACAAGAATATCCAGATTTCTGAGCATCAATGATTAATGCAAAGAAAAGAAAATATCCTATGACCTACAGGCTGAGCAGAAGATATGTGTTACGTATGGCTCAACCCCTTCGTCAATCTGTATTTAAATGACCTGGGGTAAACTATCCAAAATTATATCAACAGGAATTCGATTACTACACATTTATTTCACTTAGATCTGCACACATAGTAAAAACTAAATATGACGAACATTTCATCCAAAATGAGAAGAAACACATGAAGTGCTTGAGAGTCTCAGTTACATGTAATACATGTGTTATGGGTCGGGAGAGTACTTGGAAGCACAGTTTAAAAGAGGTCTTACCTCAGGAGATCACGACTGAATCGACTTCAAGTGGCAGAAATAACTGCTTTCGCCAAGGTGTGAAAGAGAGGCTAGACATGCATCGGAATTAGGGCGTACAGTTGACAAGTTAAGGGGCTCCGGAACGCCCTATACTTGCAATGTTAAAATAACGCTTATAAATTACATCTTTCCTCACAAAGTATTTGAGGTAGGAAGTTGAACTTTTTACAGATTATTTATTGGAATATGGACTACAACCTAACACAGGGCTTTTACAAAATTTTAGTTCAGTTATTAAAGATGATTTTTTTTCAATTGTAATGAAAATTCACAACATTTTTTTGCTATTTTTTATTTATATATTCAAAAATATACAGCTTTTTGGAAAAAGGCAGTGTTAAATTATGCAGAAGGTACTGTGTAACATTTACTGAAAGTTTGAAACAAATATGTTTGGAAGATTCTTAGAAAACATGTAATTAGTATGAGAAAATAAAAGTTTTGGGAATCGAGCGACAAAGATTGGATTAACTTTTTAGTGCATTCCAGGTCCATTGGATGGATTATCTTCATCCTATGCAAACTCCTCCTCCTGCTTCCTCTTGTGCCTCCTCCTGTTTACTCTTGCTTGTATTTCTAGACTCTTTACAGCCCTGCCTGCAGCCCGAAGGCGTTCCTTGTCTAAAGCAAGCATCGTTCGTACCATGTTAGAATGTTATTATTTACAGTAATAACACATACCTTTGGCTTTCCAACATTTCTCCTTTTCTTAAAAGCCTTCAGAGGATTTCTAATAACTTTACTTTTACTCATTATTATACTTCAACAAAACAGAGACTCAAGAAACAGAATTAATTACGAATATTTTCGAGATAACGGCAGAGTAAATAAACATGAAACAATCGACAATCACACCAGCGATATATATTGAACCATCACAGGTTAGCCACAACACATACTTTATCTCACATCACTAAAATGTACCAGATGAACACGGACGTTAATAATAACACCATTTGACAGCAGTTTAACAGAGCCACAGTGGGTCACGCCCATGTAGAACACATTACAAAAAAAATTTAAAAATAGTTGTAGTATTCGGAATTGAATAAATTATATATCTATTACAAGGTAATAGTCTGCAGATTCAGATAACGCAAAAAAGTAAAAATTGAACTTTTCATGATTTTGAGCCTTTCCGGAGCGGAGCCCCTTAACGAAAATGTCATGGTAATTCAGAATTCACTGTCATAAAGCTGCGCCCCGAATCGTGATGATATTGAAATCTTAAACTTAAGAATCGTGACTACAGCTGTCTATTTGATCGCCACCGTCCCAAACTTGACGCGAATCCAATCTCGCCAAAGTAGTACTGTCGTGAGAAACTTAGCGTTCTACTTCCGTCTAGGATCTCTGACAAACACCCACTGCTCTTCATCGATCTCAGAACCGAGAAGCTACTGTCCTCAACTGCTCTCCGAAACCAAATTCCCCGTCTTCTTTTCGTTTCTCCAACTCTAGCGTCTAACCAAAAATAATTCCCCCCCCCCCCCCCGCCAAAAAAACACATCACCCAACCAGGACTACCGTTTATTTGTTGACCTTTTGGAAGAAAGAAAATTTGTTACTGGACTCCCCTAATCTTATGATCTTCAGGAAGATCCACTGCTCATATTAGCGACCAGTGAGAGATCGAGTTTTCTTTTGGGACATGAGCAAATGCTTGCATCTTTCCCACCATCTTAACGAAATCACAAACGTTCTAGTGGTTCTTCCAAATACCACTGGCTTAGTTACGTCTGCCGGAGCTGTACCATCACCGTCAATCAGCAAACTGCCTAGATTTAGTTGACACCGGCAGGTCTGTCGCTGGAGTCACCCAACGTCAGTTACAAAACTGTTTCTACTTCATTGGCGCCAGAACGCCGCGTGGAACCGTAACTCCATCGCTAACCGGAAAGCCGTGTTCCACAGCACATTCCACCATAATCCTGGTGTGACGATCCCTGGCTTGTTTGGTGAGAGCTCGTAAGCGACCACCCAAAGCAGAGTGTTCTGAATACATAATGTGAGGGTGAGCTGTGGCTTACTTTCCCTTTATTGGCACAAGAGTGAAGTGAGAACTCATTCCGTTGGTTTGACTTCAGCAGAAGTAAAGGCACCAGAGAGGCAGTTCTGTCGTTAGCTTCATCATCGAATGAAGACTCAAGAAAAGAAAGAAATATCTTCATAGGATTTGTGAACCTACAGAACACATTTGACGAAAAAAAGTGAGACCAGATGCATCAAATCCTCAGATATATAAGCATGCACCGCCCAGAAAATGGGTAATGTCGATTATATGTAAGAAACTACATGGAATAATAAGAACAGAAGACGAAGTTCTGGGATAACAAATGGCATAAATCAGGAATTCAGCATTTTTCCTCCATTATTTAAACTGCGTATCGATAAAGCGATAAAGGAAGTTAAAGACAGTTCCAAAAGAAGAATTTTAATTCTGAGTGAAATGATATCAAGCACAAGAATTGCTAATGAGAGTAGAACCCAATGGATGGGATGAAAAATCCACTGAATACAGAGTAGAGATTAAGACTAAATCAAATTAAGACGAAAGTTTCAACAACCAGAAAAATTTACGTCAAAATTGGAGATCGTGTAGAAGATGAAATAACGATTTTTACTACCTTCGAAGCAAAATGACACATGATAGTGGGAACATGTTCAGCAAGTGGAACATACTATCACAGGACAAGAGAGAATTCTCACCTAAAAAGGCTCCTTACATCTTGTATTAACAATGAGGTTTCTGATAACATTCATCTGGAGTACAGTGCTCTATAGAAAAGAATAGGCCACTGCAAAATTGTACAAATAGTGAGTTATAACCACTCTTTTATTTCTATGGATGATTTGATGCTAAGATTCTTAGCAATCGGAAAATATAAGGAAATTACGTTTTCAAAATATATCTTTAAATAAAACCAAGATCTAAAAGGTCAAAAGAAGTGAGAATAAACTAGAATAAGTAAACGAAGCTACGTGTTGTGTATTGTTTCTCAATATACATGTAGATGTAAAGAATTGTTTCACTCTCTGTTATTCAGCTCTTCAACTCCTAAGCTTCCACTCTGTTTTTGTTACGTTCGTGTATTGTGATAAGGGAAAAATATAATTGTTTTAAAGAGAAAAGTTAATTTTTACTGTTATCTATCAAAAACAATAGTGTAGGGATAAAAGTTACAGAAGAATTAGTTTCGTCTATGAACGAAATTAATTGCTTCTGTAGGCAATAATTAATTTCTCTGGTAGGATTTACGAGGTAATCGGCAATTATCATTTTAGCTACAGGGTTCTGCAGAATCCTCGTTTAAATTGTGGGAGACCAATGTGCTCACAATTGTGAAAGCGAATTTTAATTAGAAAAACTCTAAACAATTAACAAAATACGAGTATTTTGAAAAATAATATTGCCTCCGTTACAGCTACTTCCGCAGATTTGTCTTGTGTGTTTCATAGCAAATATACGCATGCTATGTAATTTTACCATGCAGTGGAAATTTCGTTTAGACTCTGTACCATTCTTGTGCTGTTCTCCACATCGGATATCAGAGATACGCTCGCCTGAGGAATAACTGGTGTGGTTAATTCACCTGCACATTCAGCAACGAAGGAGACGACACACAGTGTAAGCTTTTGTGATGATATAATACACCCATATGGATGGACAAATGAAATATCGTAAAATGTTAGAAACGCCACAGTGAAGGATATTACGTGTGGCATACAATTATTCGTTTTAATACACGTTGCGATGAAAATCTGATTAACGGACATTATGTGAGTGTAACTGTAATAGAATTTTAGTTATCTGTGCAAAGAATAAGCTGTGTACCGTAATGTCTGTGAACAGTAGATTGTGCAATGAACTCTGAGCTCTTCTTTCTGATATGATGAACAAGATAGGATATTAAAGAACTTCTCCTGATACAGCCGAAAGAAGACGCTTATCAGTTACGGAAAGTAAACTTCCCTAATCCGAGCTTTTACTCCGTCCGTAGGGACCTCGTTGTCGATGGGATGTTAAACACTAATTTCCTCCTCCCCCAAGTCATTTACTGTCTCTGATAGAATTACGTCTTCAGCTAACTGCAAGGTTTCCCTCACAGCTCACTCAAAGTCCAAACTGATTAACATTGAGAACGCGACACAAACCCGTCTCCTTGCCTTCTCAACTACTGCTTCCCGTTCCTGCAGTTTGACTCTCATAACAGCCATTTCCTTCAGAAATAATAATGTACTCTAGACAACATTGCCAAAATACGAGAAATATACATGCAGTTGCTAACATGATCAGCTCCAGCTGCACAGTGTATTGGTGGCAATGAAAATTAGTGTCACACAGGAAATGAAACTCGGATTCCCCATCTTACCGAAATGGTCTCCTTCACCGCTTCACCCATCCGAGGACACCTCAAGGACCGAAAGAAATATTAGTATACCGCCGTGTATCTACGTCACATAGTAGGACTGTTGCTGTGATACATGCGTAAGAAGAGATTTGTGACTCTTGTTGCGACCTTGTCTTGGCATGAAATACTATATCGCAGTGACTGTGTTTTTACAATGTATGCCTGCAGTGTTCTTCGGAAATACATGCATGTCTGAGGGTTACTGCAGAAGTACGTCGACAAACACAGGCACTACAAGCTAGTAACCATTGCCAAAAGCCTTCCCCAGACTTCAAACTCTACATATGTTGCTTCTAAAGTTGTATGTTGAGTATTTCCTCCCGCGTCCCAGCAGTTGTTTGGAACGCAAACTGATTTTCCCAGCAGTCCACTTCTACTAGTTTCTCTATTCAAAATAATAATAATAATAATAACAATAATAATAGTTACAACGCAGTTGTAAAACGTGTCTATATGACTAGTACGTATGCAAAAGTTATGCTTATATATTTCATGATAAAGCTATTGCTGAGGAAGAGCAATAAAGGGAGCCTGCACGAATAAAGAGCATTGAGAATTAATTAAGATCTGGTTGGAAAGTGGGATGTCATTGGTAATCACTGTGTAGAGAGCCAGAGGTAGACATTATTGTTGGTTCATCATATGTGCCATTAACTGCCTTTTGAAGTTGAAAATTTTATTCATTTCTCTAACATAATGAGGGATGTCATTGTAGAGACGAGTAGCTACTAATGGAAAGGAATTCGAGAAAACTTTCAAATAATGGCGTGGGACAGGATGGATTTTGGTCTGATGAGAACGAGTGTTACTGATATGTGGTTCAGATAAGAGCATTGAGGACGACGAGCGGTATAAAGGGCAGTATACATTGATAAAACAGTAGGTGGATAGACTGTATGCAAATCTCCACGTTCTATCTACGTAGCCAGGATAGCTATACATAAGAAACTGCGATATGATAAAACCTCATCTCCTAAATTCCAAACTTGACAGAAGCTCTCCCGCAAACCAGCTTCTGTAAAGTTTGGAAGGTAGAAGACGAGGTACTGGCAGAAGTAAAGCTGTGAGGACGGGGCGTGAGTCGTTCTTGGGTAGCTCAGTTGGTAGAGCACTTGCCCACGAAAGGTGAAGGTCCCGAGTTCGAATCTCGGTCTGGCACACAGTTTTAATCCGCCAGGAAGTTTCAAGATGATAGAAATTTAAATCATATTTACAGTGAGTTTATTGTCAGTGATGTAAAATTGGATGATAATTGAGAAATGTGTAGTAAACGTAGGATTGACTAGTTTGGAATATTTTCAGTAGATATGACTAGGAAGCCTAATGAAGGGGAGTACAAATATTGTATGAAACATTTTCCTATTAATTCAGTTCTTGAAACGATGATACTGCATATCTGCTGGACCATGATGATGGTATTTTACATTGACATATAAATGAATTTATAAACTCTCTTGACTGTACAACAGAATGTGAAACATTAGAATTATTCTAATTTTTCATGGGCCACCAAAGAAGCCAATGTGGGTGAAATGTGGTTGCTTCATTCGTGATAAGTGTAAAAGCTGGATGCATTACTTTTTTAATTTTTGTAAATCTATACATGAAAATAGATATCTTTAAGGTGAAATCAATCTCAGGTGAATAACCTGGTATGAGTGTTCATAGGACACAATATTTTGTCAATCGACGACGTTGCCATCATCAGGTGTGGTGATGTACTGACCGGCAGTGGGCCAGCGCCATGTATATTTAGGACAGTCGTCCCTCCCCACTCTCAGGACCTTTCTATGAGTCGGTGTGGTCCGTACCCTGCATGCAGTCCAGGTGCAGCGTCCGTTCTCCCGACATCTGGGCACTGCATCCTAGATCTTCTCGTTCAGGAGGGCCTGCCATCAACTAATGTTAAGAAGTGAATTCTCGTAATTTTGTTATTAACAATCCAAAAGGAATTCCATAACTTATTAGCTATTTGAGTAACTAAGAATTTTTTGGAGGTATGAACAATTTGGAAAAGGATCAGTCAATACTTTAATTAATAAATTGCTATTTGAAGCACATCTCATTATAATTATTGTGGTCAAGGAACAAAATTAGAAGGAAGATTAGCTAGTGGCGATCAAGGAGTAATTTCACCAGACAAAGCTTGCAAAAAACATGGCATTGGATGTAGAGATAATAAACGTTTAGAAAAAGCACACAAAGCAGGTAAAGAAATACAATTAGCTGCTAAACAAGGAATGCATACTAGAGTGGGAGAAAAAGTCAGCAACTGCTGTTAGAGGAAAAATGTAAGGAATGAGAAAATGAGGTTAGGGTTTAGAGACGGATGATAACAGCTGGGGACTATAAAACATTAATCATAATAAAATAATTTATCAACATCAACAAATTACTTCAGCACTGATAATCCATTACTAAGCCCACCTGGTTAGCCGGCAGTCTCATGCACTGCATCTTGGTAAGTCATCACTGCACAAACACTGTCTCAACATAAATGTAAACCATAATTACTCTACCACTCAAACATATGGGGCTACACTCATCTGGTATGAAACGTCCCTGAGGGGGGAAGGGGGCTGTCCACTGGGAGCTGAAGTGCACAATAACCCTGGATTCAGTTTGGTGCATTGGTCGGTGGGTGGAGTACAGAGGCCTGTTGTGGTGCTGTAAACGACTGAAGGCTACAGTGGGATGAAGCCTCTCCATTGCTTCTAGGTCCCCAGATTCAATACACAATACACAGTAATCAAATAAAGATATAGTTGCGTATATTGTTATAAAAATCATTTACAACCAAACCTGACTGAAGAACATTTCAAGATATTGTTATCACTGAAAGCTGATGAACAGCAGCATGAGACTGATAACACCCAAAAATTGTATTGATTGTCAAGAGATTAAATATATCGAATGTTTTTACTCAGATGCATATTGTAAAGACAAACATCTAAGTAGATGAAAGACATGCACTCGAGAATATAACAAAAACATGATACCTCGCTGTGCCTTCCTCAAAATTCCTAATGAAAACTGTCTATATTAAATAAGAGTCCAAAATAAAGCAATTCACAATTATCCAACTCTGTTACTACTGTAGAAGAAATGATGTACAGGTCTACAGTAATTTAAATGAATCTGGTCTAACTATATTCATAAATAGACATTAAGGTGGGAAACTTTGGAAGAAATTACCTTAATATAAAATTGAAAATTATGATGAAATTTCTCAAAAATGAAGCTAAACAATTAAAGAAATATTTATTTTCTAACAATGTAATTTAGAAATTTAGAAACACAAGAAAAATTAGAAATTATCTGATTGATAAAGCATTTGCAAACAGATTGCAAAGTATAAATTCTGAGAACAATCTATATTTTCTTGACCCAAAATTGCTGTTGAAAGTATCTAAGCCTAAATTATGAAAATTTTGAAAAATTTTTTAAAATAAATGTTTGGTTGAAATGCAGTTTAAATTTTTTTTGTGAGTTCAGAATGCAGTCACACTAATGTATTGCAGAATTTAGATATTAAACAGTAAACTAGAGAGAGAGAGAGAGAGTTAAGAATGGTAAATAAACTTTTATCATAAATGTCTAAGTTGAAAGCTTAAGGCTCTGGTTGGTCATTAAACAGAATTATCAGCTTCCAATTAATAATTAATAGATATATTCCATGTAGAGGTTCATCTTATACTGACACACAAGAAACAATAAAAATGAGAAAGGTCTTATTAACACAAAAACATAATGATCAAAGTGGTGTTCTGTACACTACAAAATCTGCATTATATCCTGTAAATGAAAATGAAGCTAGAGCCATAAATATAGAAGCTTAGGTCTTGTTCTTGATCTAAAACCAAAAATTTTGAATTCCTAATAGTGGTTGATAATATTCAAAAAATTAAAAATAACATTACATTGTCTATTAATGTACATTTATTTCAGGAAAATATCAAGTGATCCATTCAAAATATCAAAATTTTAAAGAGAGAATCATGTAAATCTTCTTTGTTTATGCATGAAACCAATTCACACTACTGTTATATAAAAAATTTGTTGCTTAGTTTGAGTCAAGTTACAAAACATGAAGTAATGAAACTTATTTGTGGTGTGTGTTTTACTGCGCTTCAGTAGTAAAGAAAAATTAAATAATAAAACACAAGACTGTTTAGTTAACAAATCATTAAATGTTGAATTGTGAAAGAAAGGTTATACACAAATCTTAAAAATTATTTTGAAACACTCCAGTTGGAGACGGATACAGGCATAATCCAGTCAAAGAGTTATGTACAATGAAATATAAAGGACAAGAGCCAAGTTGGTTATAAAGGTTATATAACTGATTCTGTAAACATCAAGTATGTTAGAGTGGGACAAACTGTCATAAGATATTTATTGACTGTGTGGTAGAAGAGTTAGAATTAAAATGAAAGATATTATTCTGAATTCGAAGGAATGAAACCATTAACACCTGAAGAACGTCGCAGACAAGCAAATCAAAATTTCCTTCATTACGTAGAAATCGTCATTCACAAACTAAAATCTTCAGCATAATCATTTGAGTGGAAAATCCACAATGTAGTCGTTTTAGTTTACCATCAAAACATATAAATTTAGTACCTATCTACCCACACAAGTTATTTGTATATGATTTATATTTGTTTGTAAATGAACTCAGTTATAGTAAAACAAGCATATATATTAATTACAAAATAATATTTACAGATATATTAGTTTTGGCAAGAAGGCAGAAAAAATGAAGAAAAGTGTATATGAAACATTTTGATACATTGCTTCAAGTCTTGATAAACTTTCATCAAATTAGAATAATGATGAAATGTAAACATTAAAAAGTTTTTACCAGAAACTGTAGTAAATATAACAGTCAAGAAAGGTTTCCAGAATGAGATTTTCACTCTGCAGCGGAGTGTGCGCTGATATGAAACTTCCTGGCAGATTAAAACTGTATGCCCGACCGAGACTCGAACTCGGGTCCCGAGTTCGAGTCTCGGTCGGGCACACAGTTTTAATCTGCCAGGAAGTTTCATATCAGCGCACACTCCGCTGCAGAGTGAAAATCTCATTCTGGAAATATCCCCCAGGCTGTGGCTAAGCCATGTCTCCGCAATATCCTTTCTTTCAGGAGTGCTAGTTCTACAAGGTTCGCAGGAGAGCCTCTGTAAAGTTTGGAAGGTAGGAGGCGAGGTACTGGCAGAATAAAGCTGTGAGTACCGGGCATGAGTCATGCTTCGGTAGCTCAGATGGTAGAGCACTTGCCCAGGAAAGGCAAAGGTCCCGAGTTCGAGTCTCGGTCGGGCACACAGTTTTAATATGCCAGGGAGTTTCATATCAGCGCACAGTCCGCTGCAGAGTGAAAATCTCATTCTGGAAACATCCCCCAGGCTGTGGCTAAGCCATGTCTCCGCAATATCCTTTCTTTCAGGAGTGCTAGTTCTGCAAGGTTCGCAGGAGAGCCTCTGTGAAGTTTGGAAGGTAGGAGGCGAGGTACTGGCAGAAGTAAAGCTGTGAGTACCGGGCGTGAGTCATGCTTCGGTAGCTCAGATGGTAGAGCACTTGCCCGCGAAAGGCAAAGGTCCCGAGTTCCAGTCTCGGTCGGGCACACAGTTTTAATATGCCAGGGAGTTTCATATCAGCGCACACTCCGCTGCAGAGTGAAAATCTCATTCTGGAAACATCCCCCAG
The DNA here is from genome assembly GCF_023864275.1 of Schistocerca cancellata. Lineage (NCBI taxonomy): Eukaryota > Metazoa > Arthropoda > Insecta > Orthoptera > Acrididae > Schistocerca > Schistocerca cancellata. The sequence continues at coordinate 127,389,031 of NC_064631.1, forward strand.
GCTGTGGCTAAGCCATGTCTCCGCAATATCCTTTCTTTCAGGAGTGCTAGTTCTGCAAGGTTCGCAGGAGAGCTTCTGTAAAATTTGGAAGGTAGGAGGTGAGGTACTGGCAGAAGTAAAGCTGTGAGTACCGGGCATGAGTCGTGCTTTGGTAGCTCAGATGGTAGAGCACTTGCCCGCGAAAGGCAAAGGTCCCGATTTCGAGTCTCGGTCGGGCACACAGTTTTAATCTGCCAGGAAGTTTCCGTCAAGAAAGGTGTTTATCCCTATGATTACATGGATAGGTGGAAGAAATTTGATGAAACACAGCTACCACTAAGCCTAGAATTTTACAAATAAACTGAATGACTTTGAAATAAGTGATTAAGATTATAAACATACAGAATACACCCTCCACCACACACCATTGGGTGGCTTTCAGAGTATAAAAGTAGATGTAGATGTGGATTAATTAGTTAGTGGAAAATTTAATATCCAAAATCTTTCTGAATACTATGATTTATATCACACAACTGATGTTTTGGTATTGGGTGAAATATTGGGAGATGTTAGACTTTTATAAAAGCTTATGTTACAGGCCTATCTAGGCATTTTGGTGCATCTGGTTTCTCTTTTTCTGGTATTCTAAAAATGACTGGACAACCACTTGATTTTGAATGATTGCAATATAATTTCAATGATTGAAGAAGGAATAAGAGAGCCTTATCCCAATGTTGTAAAGGTTACTTGAAAGTGTAATAAATATATGAAATAATATGAAACAAAACAAGTATCGAATTATTTAGCATATTTAGATTCAAAGAATTTACATTGTTAGCCCATAAGTCAGTGGACTGAGAGTTTGAGTAGGATGATATAAATTCGTTTAATTCTCCAACAATAAGTGAAATTTTTAACACATAATCACTTGGATACATGTTTAAATAAGATCTAGAGTAATAAAAAATTTACATGATTTGCATAAAGATTTACTTTCTCTTGAAAATATTGTGTTTGGAACTAAGGAAAGCAAGTAATTGGGAACTCTGAAAGACAAGCAGAATAAAGTGGTTCACTATAGAAATATTAAACATTATCTATCTGTAAGAATGAAGTTAAACATCATACAAAAGGTTTTAAAATTTTAACAATATGATTGGTTAAAGAAATTTATGGACTTGAACCCAGAAATGAAAATTATGGCAAAGAATGCTTGTACAAAAATTCATACAATCTGATGAATAGTTCAGTATTTGTAAAATTATGAAAAATATAATAATCAGAGTAGATATAAAACTAGTTTCACATGAAGAAAAACGTCATAAACTCGTAGTGATGATAAACTTTAATGAGAGAACAATACTTAATGAAAATACTGCTGTTATCCAAATGAATAACACAAAAATTGTGTTTCTTAAGCCAATTTGTATTGGATTGACCGTCTTGAGTTTTCTAAAGAACTGATGCATGATTTTCACCATAGAATTATAAAACATAAACATGACGAGGAAATTGAGTTCTGTTATCAAGGTACATCTACTTATATATACAACTACAGACTGAAGATTTGTATGGGGACATGAAATTGATGAATGAAGAATTTGGTACTACGACCTATCCGAAATATAATGTACACAATATTCCTCAAGCAAACAACAAACCTTTAGGAAATCGAAACATGAATATAATGAAAAATAATGGAGGAACTTTGTGGTTTGAGAGTAAAAATATGTAGTTGGAGAGTTGGTCACAAAATAGAGAAAAATCTCATCTGCTTATAATCTTTCCTTACTGCGCCACGTGGCAGCAACACCACCAAGAGGCATAATATTTAGGCTTGTCAATGTATTTTTCATGTATTTGAATGACTTTGTAAGTAACTCCATGAAGTTTTTCCTTTATGTCCGAGAAAGGAACGATAGTCGTCTCCCAAACTACTACTTGCACCTCTGCAGCAATTAGAGGTAATGTAATGCGTTTTAAGTCTCAGCATGTAGTCAGCTGCGGTAATTGGACGGTCTAGTGAGTATGCCATTCAATTTACGTCGTGGATAGGTATGGTAGGATCCAGCGCTTCACATTAACACAGGATGGGACAAATAAAAGTGACCCGGAAGGGTGGATAAGTCCACTCCTCTGGGCGACTTTTATTGGTCCCACACAAATAAATGGTTCAAATGGTTCTGAGCACTATGGGACTTCACATCTGAGGTCATGAGTGCCCTAGAACGTAGAACTACTTTAACCTAACCAACCTAAGGCCATCACACATATCCATGCTCGAGGCAGGATTCGAACCTGCGACCGTAGCGGTCGCGCGGTTCCAGACTGAAGCGCCTAGAACCGCTCGGCGACAGCAGCCACCAAGTTTGTGTCATTTTTATCGACTCATGCCGGTTTGTAGCCCAGTATCAGAATTATAGCTAACGTAATTATCTCTAAAAAAGGTTGAATATCCACTCTTCCACTAAGATCCGCCTTTCTTGTACCTGATGTTCTGTAAGCTATGTACAAGTCTGTATCCTAAATAGTTGAAAAGAATTGATGTCAATATGATCGGTACTGCCGTTTTTTGTTACAGTTTTATCACGCACCAAAGACCTTTCCATGTATAAGACATTATTTGTGTTTTTAGAATTTTATTTCAGTTCTAAAGCAGGAAAAGTAGATGACGATTTGTTGGACGGCAGAAGACCGTGGAACCAAATCGTCTCTGGATACTTCTACCGATCAGTCTTCAATAGCTTAAGTAGTATTTTCCATAAGAGCTGTAATAAGGTAATAGGTACCTGCTGTCTAACAAGCCCATCTACCAATTCGCTCAATGGTCTGTTGTATAAACTACTAAGAGGGAGCCTCTAAGGTAAAAATTTACTTACTACTTGTTAGTTGCCTCTTCTTTATAGACCTCAAAGAATGTATTAACAGTATTCTGGCTCCCATTTTCAATGAAGACTACTTCCCTGTAAAAAGACAGAATTTTCTTTAAAGATGGCGGTCCATATGGCACCCAGCGTTGGATCACGAAACAAAGTTTCACTATTATTCGTGTGTAATACATGTAGTTTCACATTCATGTTTAAATCACTATTATGGAGAATATGATTCCCAGAAGAAAGAAGGAATGAAGTAATACTTGCAAAAGGGCAAAATAGGAAATCACTTGATATGACTGAAATGCAGTGCGCATCAGAACACACGAAAGTTATGGGTCCATTGTCTTATTGCTTCCATTTCGGTTATCACGAGTTCTCAGGATGTCTATTAAATAGGTCATGTATGTATGTATGTATGTATGTATGTATTGAACTGGGGACCTAGAAACGTCGGAGAGGCTTCGTGCCCGCCGTAGCCCTCAGGGGCACACGACCCCACAACAGATTACAGATGTCCAATCACCCCACCGCCGACTCAGACCGAACCCAGGGTTATTGTGCGGTTCGGCCCCCAGTGGACATCCCCGGGGAAGTCTCATTCCAGAGGAGTCTATCTCCAATGTTTGCGTCGTAGAGTAATTATGGTGTACGCGTACGTGGAGACAGTGTCGGTGCAGCTATCGCCGACATACTGTAAGTTAGGCGGAAAAGGGGAACCAGCCCACATTAGCCGAGGCAGATGGAAAACCGCCTGAAAAACTATCCACAGGCTGGCCGGCAAACCCAACCTCGACACTAATCCATCGGACGGATTCGTACCGGAGACCGCTCGGGAAGCAATGCGTTAGACCGCACGGTTAGTCTGGTGGCCAAATAGTTCATGGCTGAAATCCATCCAACGCTATTTATTTTTAATTACAAATTTTAAGATCGTTAATTGTCCTTGATGCGAGAACAGGTGAGTAAGAGACCCGCTGTCGCGCAGCACGAAAACCGGATGGATCATGTAGTAGTTCTGCTGACTTAATTTAGAGCATCCCTCTAGTCTTATTGTATCGTAAAATAAATAATTTTATCTTTACTTCGTACTATGTGGCATGCCTAAAATCGGAAGGATAGGGGTAGTGGATACAGTAAATGATGAAATGATTGACTTTGATTTCGATGCCGGCGGTAACGCAGAGTTGACAATGCCAGAAATAAGTCTCGTCATGTCTTAGTTGGAATCAAATATACAGCCTAGATCTACTGAGGAGATTTCTCAAATCGTTCAATATGTTGTCCCAACTACCGAATTACGTAATATAATTTCAGCCATGATAAAGGCACGAGACAAAGAATTAGCAGTGAACATTATGACACAAGTAAATAATACACTTGGACTGCGTGATAAGGAGTTGGTGAAGCGAATAAACGTTACTCCAGCTGAGATAAAGAAATGGCTGCTAAAATTGCGACACAGGTAAATACTATACTTGTAACGCAAGACAAGAAACTGGCTTCATAAATTACGAAGCTAGGAAACTCTTGTTACAAACTTCTAAAACTGGTAGAGGAGACTGAGTAGACAATATTTTTAAATGGACTGTCCGGAAATGTACCGTTTCCGTGCAACAAATATTTGAAAATAATTTATTAGCAGTTACACAGTGCATCACTTGTTTTACAATTCCACTCATTAATAACCAAAGCAACAAAAAGAAAACTTAATCAGTTTTCGCAAACACTAACGTACAGAGTAAACTCCTCTTTTAGGAGCATCAGAGTCAAGCCTACTGACGATGAAAGGACCCGTTTCTCGTAGCCGTTACGTAGCTGTGGCGAAAAGGGCACGCGACTGAGTCGTACGTTGTGAATAACGATCTTTATGAAGGCGGCGAGCAGCTTTCCCACTACCGTGAGCTTCACCCTACAGAAGGACCATGTCGGTGTAGATGTGTACTCAACCAAGTTGCTCTAACGCACACAGACACTTGAATGAGGTTCGAACCTGGTCTTGGAAGAAGGGCGGACGTTAAATGATCTCAACCGATCCGACGTAAGCAACCCCGCCATTACTACCCTGTTGCATGCCTACCAAAGAAATACGTCTTCCAACAACTGTGAGACGGAAACTGTACGTTTCCGGGCATCGGTTCCTATTCATAATATTGTATACTCAGAAGAAAAAGTCCCACAATTATGTAACGGGAATGTCCACACACACTGTACTTGAAACGCGCAACGAAGCACGGGGAAAATAGTCAGCTGTGCGGACAAATAATAGTTTATATGATATGACTAAAGGAATTTCAGGCTTAAGAGCGACCTACATAGGTATGAGTGGTGACATAGAGAAGTTAGGTAATGGAGTTGAGAGAGAGCAAATGGCTAAAAATGCCATGGAAAATATCGCGCGCCAATTGACTGAGAGATTAGAGAAATTAACCCTCACGAAATATTAAGGGATTGTGTAAATGCTCAAGGGAAAATAATTACCAATGACTTTACTAAATATTTACTACCAAAAACAGCCTTGATCACATTTTTTTTATTATTTACGGTGACCGTTTTCGACCACTACTGTGTGATTTACCGCCAGAAGGAAGTTCTTACTCATTGGTCTGAAGATGACCACAGTAGTGGTCGAAACCGGTACCCGTAAATAATAAACAAATTGTGATCAAGACAGTTTTTGATAGTAAATACTGGTAACACATTGATTACTGTTCACTCCCAGAATGTATTCAAACGTAATTACTTTACTAAATGCTTAGACGAAAAGACAAACCGATTAATGACAGAATAAAGAAGGAATGGAACAAGACAGGGCAGCGAGCATTTATCTATGCACTCACTGAACAGAGTAACATGTTGATATTCAAACATAACTACAAAATGTCAAGCAAATTTTGAATGAACAATGACGAAACACAGATCGTGGACCTACATCACGCGATCGCGGTTGTGCAGAGCCCTCAGAGTGATATGTCATGCGTCACAACGACTTCATAAACATCGTGATGGCGGCAGCTACTCTGACAGGCGTACTATTGAATGAGAGCCTCTTGAAGCATCGCCAATCCAAGGTTTTTACACCGAACAAAAAGTGCCCCGTTCAGGAATGGGTTATCAAGACTAAACACAAGAAATTCAGTTCTTTACAGTCCATATTCAGTGCCGCGGAGCCTCGTGGGCGATACAAGCCACTGAAAACTGCTGCACTTATTACCACTTAGGAAACGCTTTCTTGGCTAATTATTGGTCAGGATAGTCCGCCCATGGTAGCTGAGTAGTCAGCGCGAGGGAATGTCATACCTTACGCACCGGGTTCGATTCCCGACTGCGTCGGAGATTTCCTCCACTCAGTAACTGGATGTAGTGTTGTCCTTATCATCATCATTTCATCCTCATCAACACGCAAGGCGCCTAAGCGGTGTCAACTCGAAAGACTTGCATCAGGCGAACAGTCTACCCGACGAGAGGCCCAAGCCACGCGGCATTTGTTTTATTGGTCAGGATGCGATCAGGAATGTCTGCGTCTGTAAGTATTCAATCTTGAGACCTATAACCCCAAACAGAGCAGTTTCTGGAAGTATTTTGCGAGGTATATTAATAAGACACGTTATAGCTCACAAAGACGTGCAGAGGATCCTATTGGCGAAGTTTCCCAATAGTATACGGGAGAAGTAAATTACACTACCGAATCATGACTTAAGATATTTTTATAACTTATGGATGCAATAGACTTGGTTCAGGAGGATGCTAAAAATAGTTCCAGCAACGGTGGGCCACCACCTGTAAATTCGAAAGGCCGCAGTAGCAGTAGCGCTCGCAGCGGCGGATATCGTGGCAACAGCGGGACTCCGCATACCCGTCAAGCAGTCTTATCTGGGGTCGTGAAATAATAATAATAATAATAATAATACATATCATCCAGGATAGTTTTCCAACAAGGATGGAAACCTTAATAGAAATCATGTAGATGTGAGACTGCCTGGCAGTTGCTAAAAATCTGTTACCGCCTATAAAGCCGCATCATGGAAGTCAACAGAGGCATGGTAACGGTAGTCCACAACACTGGACAACACAAAACAGTTGTGACTTTCCCATAGTGGCATAGACGTCGTTGAGCTCCCTGGTGTCTGGTGACACCCACACCCACGCACCCACCCGCCCACCAACCCACCCACACACCCACGCACCCACCCGCCCACCAACCCACCCACACACAAACACACAAACACACACACACACACACACACACACACACACACACACACACACACACACACATATATATATATATATATATATATATATATATATATATATATATATATATATATATATATATCGCAATGTATGTTCGTAGAGAGAAAATCACTTTATTGAAAGTGACTAATTAATGTCCGCAACAAACATCTTAAACGTAAGCATGTTGGCGACCTTCGAAACTGTCCTCTTAAGTCTCGAATTGACACACACTTATTTAATTATAGCTTGCGACACGAACGTAAACATTCTGCTCAACTTTCCCCTCCAATGAGAAGTTCGTGTGCATGGTTTCTTCCTCACATGTCACGCTAATTGTCGTTGCGCCTACCTACCACACGGGTAGTAGTAACACTCTCCCAGATATACGAGTACATGAGAGAAGTCACCAAACACAGGAATTGATATATTTTCTATCTATTCACAGAGAATTAGGCTTAATATTCAAGATGGGGTCAGAATAGTGATTAATACTTTACTTAAGCTACGTATAAAAGAAGCAAATAACAAGCAGTTAGTAAATATTTACCTCTTCACATTTCTTATATCAACCCATAGAGTGAATTGGTGGACGGACTTTTTAGACAGCTGGTTACCTATCGGCTTCTTACAGTTCTTACGAAAAATGTAGTACTAATTAGGCTATTGATCAGTGCTAGATACAGGTATCCTAGGGACGCATTACTTTCTTTTAAAGAAATATGCCAAGAGAGCGTCATTGGCGTTCAATCGTTTGCCGCCCAACAATTCGTCACCAACCCTTCCTACTTTTAGCTTCAAACAAAGTCTTAAAAAGCAAAACGATATCATGTACATGAAAAGGATACAGAGTCTAGCTTAACACAGCTTACAGAACCTCAGGAACAAGGAAGATGCCTGTTGGACTGTAGAAGAGCGGCTCGTCATCTTATTTCATGATGCTAATGATGTGTATTACATACTTGACACATAAACACAAACATGTCGTTGAGCTCCTTGGTGACTGGTGACACCCACACCCAGCCACCCACTCACACACACACACACATACACACACACACACACACACACGCACACACACATACATTGCAATTGCTTATCTTCATTATTGTTGGATGTAAGCAGCAAGGTAGACATAATGTTGTTGTTGTTGTTGTGGTCTTCGGTCCAGAGACTGGTTGCATGCAGCTCTCCAGGCTACTTTGTCCTGTGCAGGCCTCTTCATCTCCCAGTACCTGCTGCTCTTGGTCTCCCTCTACCATTTTTACCCTCCATGCTGCCCTCCAATACTAAATTGGTGATCCCTGGAGGCCTCGGAATATGCCCTACAAACCGATCCCTTCTTCTAGTCAAGTTGTGCCACAAATTTCTCTTCTCTCTCGTTCTGTTGCGTACCTCCTCATTAGTTATGTGATCTACCCATCTAATCTTCAGCATTCTTCTGTAGCACCACATATCGAAAGCTTCTATTCTCTTCTTGTCCAAACTATTTCTCGTCCACGTTTCACTTCCATACATGGCTAAACTCCATCCAAATACTTCCAGAAAAGACAACCTGACACTTAAATCTTGACTCGATGTTAACAAATTTCTCTTCTTCAGAAACGCTTTCCTGGCCATTGCGAGTCTACATTTTACATCCTCTCTACTTAGATCATCATCAGTTATTTTGCTCCCCAAATTGCAAAACTCCTTTACTACTTTAAGTGTCTCACCTCCAAATCTAATTTCCTCAGCATCACCCGACATAATTTGACTACATTCCACTATCCTGGTTTTGCTTTTGTTGATGTTCATCATATATCCTCCTTTCAAGACACTGTCCATTCCGTTCAACTGCTCTTCCAAGCCCTTTGCTGTCTCTGATAGAATTACAATGTCATCGGCGAACCTCAAAGTTTTTATTTCATCTCCATGGATTTTACTACATACTCCGAATTTTTCTTTCGTTTCCTTAACTGCTTGCTCAATATACAGATTCAATAACATCGGGGAGAGGCTACAACCGGTCTCACTCCCTTCCCAACCACTGCTTCCGTTTCATGCCCCTCGACTCTTATAACCGATTTTCTAAGGTAAGTCGTAGGGTCAGTATTTTCTCATGTGTTCCAACATTTCTACGGAATCCAAACTGACCTTCTCCGAGGTCGGCTTCTTCCAGTTTTTCCATTCGTCTGTAAAGATTTCGCGTTACTCTTTTGCAGCCGTGACATATTAAACAGATAGTGTGTTAATTTTCACGTCTGGGGTGAACACCTGCTTTCCTTTGGATTGGGATTATTATATTCTTCTTGAAGTCTGAGGTTATTTCGCCTGTCTCATACATCTTGCTCACCAGATGGTATAGTTTTGTAAGGTCTGGATCTCCAAAGGTTGTTAGTAGTTCTAGTGGAATGTTGTCTACACCCGGGGCTTGTTTCGACTTAGGTATTTCAGTGCTCTATCAGACTCTTCACGCAGTTTTATGTCTCATCTTCAACTACATCCTCTTCCATTTCCATAGCATTGTCCTCAAGTACATCGCCCTTGTATAGACCCTCTATAAACTCCTTGCCCCTTCCTGCTTTCCCTTCTTTGCTTAGAAATGGGCTTCCATTTGAGCACTTGATACTCATACAAGTGGTTCTCTCTTCTCCAAAGGTCTCTTTAATTTTCCTGTAGGCAGTGTCTATCTTACCCCTAGCGAAATATTGCTCTAGATCCTTACATTTTCCCTCTAACCATCCCTGCTTAGCCGTTTTGCACTTACTGTTGATATTTTTGAGACGTTGGTATTCCTTTTTGCCTCCTTCATTTACTGCATTTTTATATTTTCTCCGTTCATCAGTTAAATTCAATATTTCTTCTGTCACCCAAGGATTTCTACTGGCAATCGTCTTTTTTCCCACTTGATCCTCTACTGCCTACACTATTTCATCCCTAAAAGCTAACCATTCTTCTTCTACTGTATTTCTTTCCCCCAATCCTATCAATCGTTCACTTATGCTCTCCCTGAAACACTCTACAACCTCTGTTTCTGTCAGTTTATCCATGTCCCATCTCCTTCAATTATCACCTTTTGGCAATTTCTTCAGTTTTAATCTACAGTTCATAAGCAATAGATTGTGGTCAGACTCCACATCTGCCCCTGGAAATGTCTTACAATTTAAAACCTGGTTCCTAAATCTCTGTCTTACCATTATATAATCTATCTGAAACTTTCCAGTATCTACAGGCCTCTTCCATGTATACAGCCTTCTTTCATTATTCTTGAACCAAGTGTTAGCTATGGTCAAATTCTTACCCCCAATTCCATATTTACCTACTACGTTTCCTTCTCTTCCTTTCCCTACTATCGAATTCCAGTCACCCATGACTCTTAAATTTTCGTGACCCCTCATTATCTGAATAATTCATCTCATGATGAATTTCATCAATCTCTTCGTCATCTGCAGAGCTAGTTGGCATATAAACATGTACTATTGTGGTAGGCGTGGGCTCCATGTCTATTTTGGCCACAATAACGCGTTCACTCTGCCGTTTGTAGTAGCTTGTCCGCACTCCTATTTTCTCATTCATTATTAAACCAACTCCAGCATTACCCTTATATGATTTTGTATTTATAACCCTGTATTCATCTGACCCGAATTCTTGTTTCTCCTGCCACCGAACTTCACTAATTCCCACTACATGTAACTTTAACCTATCAATTTCCCTTTATAAATTTTGTAACCTACCTGCCAGATTAAGGGTTCTGACATTCCACGCTCCGATTCGTAGAACGCCTGTTTTCTTTCTCCTGATAACTACGTCCTCCTGAGTAGTCCCTCCCCGTAGATCCGAAAGGGGGACTATTTTACCTCCGGAATATTTTACCCAAGAGGACGCCATCATCAATGAACCATACAGTAAGGCTGCATGCCCTCGGGAAAAATTTTGGCTGTATTTTCCCCTTGCTTTCAGCCGTTCGCAGTACCAGCACAGCACGGCCGTTTTGGTTAGTGTTACAAGGCTAGGTCAGTCAATTATCCAGACTGTTGTCCCTGTAACTAATGAAAAGGCTGCTGCCCCTCTTCAGAAACCACACGTTTGTCTCGTCTCTCAACAGATACCCCTCCGTTGTGGTTGTACCTACGGTACGGCTATCTGTATCGCTGATGTACGCAAGCTTCCCCAAGAACGGCAACGTCCATGGTTCTTAAGGGGGTAGACATTATATCAGACCGTAGTTATAACTCAACTCTATTGTGTCTTAGAAAGACATAGACGTTTACATTCACGGTGCTGGTGAGAGTGCTTCGTTTGAGCCAAACCTCCGAAAGAAGGGAGGTATTGCGGCCAAGATATGCTGGGTTTGCAGCAGTCGTGAGAGAGCGGAGTGGTGTGAGGAATAAGAAGTCCCCTAACCATAGTTATAATAATTGGCACGCAACAGTACTTAATGGAGGAGGAGGAGATTAGTGTTTAACGTCCCGTCGACAACGAGGTCATTAGAGACGGAGCGCAAGCTCGGGTGAGGGAAGGATGTGGAAGGAAATCGGCCGTGCCCTTTCAAAGGAACCATCCCGGCATTTGTCTGAAGTGATTTAGGGAAATCACGGAAAACCTAAATCAGGATGGCCGGAGACGGGATTGAACCGTCGTCCTCCCGAATGCGACTCCAGTGTGCTAACCACTGCGCCACCTCGCTCGGTACAGGTACTTAATGCAAGGTAAAAAGAGTAATAGAGTCCACTGTTAATGGAGTTTATGATGACTAACACCAATGAAACTTAATTACTTACGTACTACGTTGGCCACACAAACCGCAGTCGGGTTTCGGCCACCAAATTCTTCGGTCCATGTAGCCTTCTCTATCAAGTCCCTTGATACAAATATATGTCAAGTCTCTTCCCCTCAGTCTGTCGCCACCGTGGTCTTCCCGTAAGTGTCTTACCTCCGTGATCTGGCATTCTCGACATATTACGTGGCCGTACCATCTCAGTAGCCTCGCTCTAATTACAGCCAAAGTTCCCAAAGTCTGTCGTATCAGCTCAGTCTTCACACTGTATTCCCAGCCACAGTACCCAGTAACTTGTGCAACTCCCGCTATTCGTCGTTTTTTTCTTTTTCTCCGGCGGTCTCCATCCCTCGTTAGCCCAAAAATCTGTCTCAAAACAGCATTCTCAAATGTCACGGGTCTTCATCCTACCTTTTGTGTCATCGCCCACGTCTCTACTAGGTGTAAGATGACAGATTGTGTTAATTTCATGTACATCCTCACCTCCTTATATCTCTATAGAAGCCGGAACTCCAGCAGCTGCCCAGTGGAAACCTGCTGTTTCCCATCTGTACTATTTCCAGTATTGCTTGATCTACCTCATTAGTTTCTCTGAGCACTGTCCCAAGGTATCTGAACTCATTTTACCCTTTCGAAGGTTCTACCATCCACATATAATGGTCTGTCACAGTTCTTTTTGCTCTGTATGAAGAACTTATTCGTATCCATGTCCATTTTCAACCCTGCTTTCATTAGCTTTCCACTAACACTTTGCATTGTGACTAGATATAGCAGTTTCTGTGCCTTTAAAATTACATCATCCGCATACCCCAGAAAATTGACTCTTCTGTCCATATATATTTCTGTCTCCACGTTTGTTACCTTTCTTATTGTTTGTTTCCAGAACAAGATTAAACGGAAGGGGGAGTGGCAATCTCACTGACGCACTCGAGTCTTCACCTTGAATATTTCTGACACCTTTCCACAGACTTCCACTGCGCGTGATGTATCTTGTGTACATGCTGTTTTAATTTTATTTGTTTTCTGGGTATCTGTGCCCTTTCCAGTTCTTGCCGTATTGCTTTTCTCTTCACACTATCCTATCATTTACGCAAGTCTACAAAAAGACAGTGAACATCTCTGCGGAATTCCCAGCTCTTTAACGGCTTTTGCCTCACTATATGTAGTTGGTCTACAGTTGAATTTTCCGTTCTAAACCCAGCTTGTGGCAATCAAAGCAACTAATCGAAGTATATTGTTAGAGGCATCAGTAACACTATCTCCAGAATCTTAGAAGTCATGCCTAGTAGGGGAATGCCTCTAAAGTTGCCGCATCTCATTGTGTCTCCTTTCTTCAGTATTGGGCAGATGACAATAATATGACATTAAACTGCTAAAAAAATTTAAATTGTTTTATGATACTGCAGAAATAGGTCGCGTAAATAAGAAACAAAGACGGTAAATAGAAACAAACAAGCAGATAATAATGATGTGACGTAAAACTGTCAAGTTGATGGCAATTTATAACAACTCCAAAGATATGACAATTAATTACTAAATAAAAATTGAAGTAATTGTAAATTACTCCAGAAATGGAAAATGTAAATAAGAACTAAAATATAGGTATTATTAAGATAAAGTAAAACAATTAACGTATTTTACGTTATGGTAACTATGTTCTACAGTAACAAAATAAGCACACAGAATTAAGAGCAGCAAGAGAAATTATTGTTACAAAGGCCAGGCCAGTTCTGACTGCTACACCTGGCGAGAGGGATCTTACACACCACTAGGTCAGCACATGCTCTGTTTCAGATATCATCAGGGCGTCTTTGTATAATGGGATCAAATTACAGCAAACAATCACTGAAATGATCGTGGGCAAAACAGAGCATATGAACATATGGCCGGAAAATGATGGTGTCTGTGTTACAGTGTATTTGTTAAGTCGTTATGTCTTTACAGCAAAATACAGTGCTCGACACGAGGTGATGAGACCACCGTTAGACAATGTGTTCGAAGTTGCCCTCATTGGTTTCTGAGAATACTTGAACACGACACAACATCCACCGACATACACATTCAAATGTGCCAAGAAGCAACTTAAAATCGTCAGAGGCGGCATGTGTATGTTGTTCCAGTGTATGTAGCTCAGAGAGGTTCTCCAAATACAGGGCTTCTTTCCGATGGCAGCGACCAGTTGGCCGTGCGAATGCATCACCTCCTCTGTTCCATCCGCTGGGGTAGGTTCTGTGGAGATGCCAGCTGGAGCACTACATGTAGTAGGCACACTACCCTTCTTACTATGAAGGGAACGTCTTCGAGCAGAGAAGTCCGAGTTACCCGCAGGATGTGCAGATATTTGTCGCTCCTGAGGCGCTATGGAAGATCGCAAGAGGCCCGTCTGGTTATGGAGGCTGAAACTGTGCTCATTTTCCTCCATAGCTTTGGCTACGGTGTCATATAGTTTGACGATACCATCCCTTGTGCAGGTAGACTCACTTCGAGGATGACAGAAATTCCAACGTGGTGATAGCCTGTGAACAACCAGCTACAAAACCGTCCTCACGGGAGGAATTCGGTAAGTAATGCATGTGTTGTGATGCATGTGATGTGATGCAGACAGTGGCAGTTGTCAGGGAGAGAGACCCACATCGTCCATCTGCTTGCTACTGATACCGGGGTCATATTCTCCAAGACAATATTGGTCTTCGGTGCATCCGAATTTCTTGGATACCCATTCTTTTAAACAGATATGTCACACAAAACCTGTTGCTAACACCTTACGGTGCCATGCTGGCGGCAGCTATGCTTTTCGCAGAACAGCCGATCCCATGTAAAGACTATGTCGGCCTTTTCTTGATTGGTATACCGAGTTATCGTCTGGTAACGCCTCTAAATTCGTTAGAAGATGGTTTGTGAATACTGCTCTGAGCACTATGGGACTTAACTTCTGTGGTCATCAGTCCCCTAGAACTTAGAACTACTTAAACCTAACTAACCTAAGGACACTACACACATCGATGCCTAAGGCAGGATTCGAACCTGCGATCGCAGCGGTCGCGTGGTTCCAGACTGTAGCGCCAACAACCGCTTGGCCACTCCGGCCGGCGAATATTGCATCTGTCAGTGATAATTACTACTTTCATCATTTTTCCTAACACGACTTATAATTCTATCGAAATCAAAGGAAGGATGTGATTGATCTAGTATTAGTGAGCTCTATTAATATCTTCGACAGAAGGTAAAAAGCGATCACCGACTATTGTTCTCTTCCCTTCAGTATCTTGAGCCAAGCACCTAAGTATCTGCTTTAATGCACTACTCTAGTTTCATTAGTTGAATAATAATTAATTCATATAATGACTTGTTTTATGTAAAGGAGTGTGACGTTGTATCCTATTGATAAATGTTAACAAGAACCTCTTTTTAGCTCATCAGTATTCGGTAGCATTAAGTTGCCCAGAACATTCGATCAGGCGCCAACAGCCACAGATCGATTCTTATGAAAGTATAAGTGATGTTCAGAAGGTAAGTATACTTTTTATGCAGGATATAATAATCAGATCTTCTCTACGACAATGTTCAAACAGCGCGGCAGTTAAAATTTACCTGGCGTGATTAATTATTGACGTACTGCTAACGATGTATTTCACGCCCAGGCAGGCCTAGCTGGATAGAAAGTACAGAGAGTTTTCACTTCAACTTTCAATGAATGTAATCAGTAGATGAATCATATTAAATTCTAGCAGATCTGTGTCTAAGGGAAGCCAAATTACGTACTTTGAACTTACGTTACGAGATTGCTAATTATAGCGTCCGTCTTCCCATAAGTTAGATACAAATTCAAACGTTCCTTAAACGTTTGGTTCTCTTTTGCTTTACTTGCGAAACGTTGTAAGAGGCGTCCAAAGCAGGACGCGATTCACATAGGTAATTTTATGTAAATAAATACGAATAAAATTTTATCTTGTCTTTGTACTATAACTTCGTCACATTTTTCATGCTCTACTATTGTAAACACTGCCGGAGAAATTATTCACAGTATTGTTGCAGAAATGGAGAGACGATAAGATGCTGGTATAGTTTTGCTAATTTTTAAGAGTTTGTCTCGAATAGGAAATTTATCGGGCTCCAACTTCGCTGCACAGTGCGCGTGTAATAACAACTTGTATTCTGGTTTTTCTTTGCTGTCCGCGTGTGATGCTTCTCCCGTCAGGAGAATATGTACGGGACATAATTTTTTTATGCTCGTAGTGCCCGTGTACGAAATTTATATGTTTGTTTTCCAC